>NC_068987.1:103613869-103616369 GCF_001194135.2 Octopus bimaculoides
ATATATATATATACTCACACGCACACACACACACACAAAACTATAATCATGCTTTAAAGCCCAGGTTCTCTACCAAGGAACTGGCCTGATCACCTATGCGAACAGAATCGTAAGCGATATGCTTAATATATATCGACTTAGCTTAACTTTGAAGGTAGACTACCTAGATAAATCCGAGCATCAACAGGTTTTAGCGAGGAACGAACCCACTAGTGTTGTCTGTCATCAAAGAAACATCAGGGACCAATTACATCGCTTTCAACTGCCATAGCTAGTATCAACATGCTCTTAGAGAAATATATAATGAAATTATGACAAAAATAATTAAATTTACAAAACGGTGCAAGGTTGACAGTTCGGAAATTAATAACCACAGCTCGAAGACAGCTGGTTTATGTATGAGGATGTAAACGAAAGTTGTATACGGTATTGTAGTAATTAATTTATGGCTGTCAGTCTTGTTCCTATTATGAATATTCTTTGAAATGAGCGCATAACATCTACTGGAGACACACGCAGAATAGGCATATTTTCCATCAATCTAAAACAGAATCCTATAGCACCACATACTGCAAACCGCTGTTTGGAAACAGAACTAACATTTGCAGAAATACTGTACAATTAATTACAATGCAAAATACGCTTGTGTCATGTCTTAAATTAGACATCAGAGTAGCATAGTTAGCCAAGCGCTTGATAAATTTTCTTTTAAAATTTACAAACACAATTTTTGTCCAATTGCAAATTTTACAGGCTACTAAAAACGAACGGAAATAGTTAGCAACGGCATTCTAACTTTCATGAGCTTAGATATAGAAATTCCTTATAATTATCACAACGAGACAGTAGCAGGACTGAAGTAAAGTTGCTTAATGAAATTCAAAACGATTATGCAACTCAGTCAATTCGATAAAGTGAAGTATTATTCTTTTACACTTTTACTTGTTT
This sequence comes from Octopus bimaculoides, assembly GCF_001194135.2. Lineage (NCBI taxonomy): Eukaryota > Metazoa > Mollusca > Cephalopoda > Octopoda > Octopodidae > Octopus > Octopus bimaculoides. The sequence goes on from NC_068987.1 coordinate 103,614,818, forward strand.
CAGTCATTTGACTGTAGCCATGCTGGAGCACCGCCTTTAGTCGAGCAAATCGACCCCAGTACTTATTCTATAGGTCTCTTTTGCTGAACCGCTAAGTTACGAGGACACAAACACACCACCATCGGTTGTCAAGCGATGTTGTGGGGACAGACACACAAACATATACACACACACATACACACACACATACACACATATATATATATATATATATATACATATATACGACGAGCTTCTTTTAGTTTCCGTCTACCAAATCCACTCATAAGGCTTTGGTCGGCCCGAGGCTATAGTAGAAGACACTTGCCCAAGGTGCCACGCAGTGGGAATGAACCCAGAACCATGTGGTTGGTGGGCAAGCTATTTACCACACAGCCACTCTACTAAATTAGTGAATCTCATCTCCCAGCAGCATTAATAGAAACGATAGGTTAACTGTTGTTTCGAGCATAAATGTTCAAGTATGGTATACATTCAGAGAAAATTTAATAATCATATTTCAAGTATAACTATTAACACTTGAATCGTTAACCTTCTTATATTTTTTTACTGCAGGCAAACACAAACTCTATAGAATGCCAAATGGAGATATTATTATTTATGCGCCCTTTAAAAGCCTAGCCAGGCTCATGGGCCCGGTTTCCCGGATTCTATGGCGTATGTGTCCCCCCCTCCCCAGCTGGACGGGAAGCCAGTCCATCGCAGCTTTACTCAAGAAACAGGAAGAAAGAGTGAGAGAAAGTCGGGGCGAAAGAGTACAACTGGAGTCACAACCACCCCTTGCTGGAGCCTCGTGGAACTTTTAGGTGTTTTCGTTCAATAAATACACAAAACGCTCGGTCTGGGGAATCGAAACCGCGACCCTCTGACCGCGAGTCCCCTGCCCTAACCACTGCACCATTGCGCCTCCACAAATGGAGATATGGTTTATTTAAAATAACAACACTCACTACCAACTGACAATAATGAAAAATTAACTTAAAACAATATATCAATGTACGTCGAAGAGTATCCAGCGATTTCTCCAACAGAAAACTATTTAATCGACTAACGCTCTCCTAATGAGGCACGGCAACGGACCTTAACAAACAAAAATTATTATATACACTAGACGATGGCAAATGGATCAGGAACAGAAACATTATTTGTTTTCGCAGACCGTAATCCTTAGAGAGAAGATATAACTTAACTCCGTAACTTGCTGCCTTTGTTATGCAGGCATTTTTCAGGCCACATAAATATTCGAAGATCTTCAATGATACGACGTCTCTACAAACACACGCAAAAACATATATTCTCACTCGCAGGCAACACATAGGCAGGAACATGTATGTAAAAATATAGATAGATAGATAGATAGATAGATAGATAGATAGATAGATAGATAGATAGATGCATAATACATACATACACACATAGCGAGAGATAGGTAAATACGTATAGGTATAGATATATTTGTGTATACATATATGAGTGCATACATACATATATGTATGTGAGTATGTGCATGTATGCATGTATATAAATGTATATACATATATATATATATATA
>NC_068987.1:103618143-103620470 GCF_001194135.2 Octopus bimaculoides
TGTGTGTGTGTGTGTGTGTGTGTGTGTGTGTGTGTGTGTGTGTATATATATATATATATATATATATATATATATATATATATACACACACACATGCGCGCGTACGCGATTGAAGCAGTTATTAGTACCTTACATCTATTTATAGTGACTAATTTCAGAGGATTTTAGCAATGTTTTATCTGGGGAAAGCAGCTGATAACTTTTACCATTGCAAGCCATCCGAGACGATGAGATCGACGTGGTTGATGTTTTTAAACAAGCAGAATTTATCAATTGCTCGAAAAGCATGGTCAGGGCGAGAATTCCAGAGGACTGAAGGTCTAGATAGAAAGGACTGGATGTGGTTAGGGTCCTCGTGTGGTGAGACACGATATGAGTAACGAGAGGAAGAGTGACGGGTGCAGACTGTTGGCTTCATTAATGGTTGAATGAGATCAGTCTGTTTTGATGGTATCTTTTATCTTTTGTCTTTTTTCTACTGGTTTCAGCCAGGGGCTGAGGCCATGCTAGAGCACCACCCTACAGTGCGTTTGAATTTCTTTCTAGTACGGTTTTTGGTGAAGTAGTGACTTGGACGGGGTTGCTCTTCTTTGCTCCTCATGCCGCGATGTGGGCCTCTCTAGTATTTCAGGTAAAAATTTGTCGAGGCGCTCCCTGAACATATCCACATCTATGCTTTGCAAAATCTCTGAGGTTGCATGGTAGAATGCTGAACAACTGTGGTCCTTTGAAATCCAAGCTGCTACAGTACTGAAGCCTTATTCTAGATAGAGAAGATGGGATCTTTGGTACAATGCAGTGCCGTCAAGTTCGGTGATTGGTATAATTTTCAGTTCCATATGAGGTATTTTTCGTCGTTGCCATTCTGGTCCAGCCTATTCGACTTCACTGAGGTGATTCAACGCTGACTTCTTTGAAATAAAACGCTTTGCTCTTGGGTACCGTGAACATTTTTATTTTCATTCTAGTTAATAACTACCTTGTAATTACAACTACTAAACTACTCTCCTACTAAATTCACTTTATATGAAGTATAAAGTTAGATGCGTAGAAAAGAAAATATTCTCTCAGTGGATTTCTATGCTTCTTTGACAAAACAGAACTGACAGTAAATTCAAATTTTGGACGTTGCGAGTAGAAAAATCATGGAAAGTTAAGTAGACAAAGAGGAAGAAAGAGATAGACGCAGTAAAAGGTCCTTGTTGTGCATATATACATTTGTATGTAGGTACGTATGTATATTAAACGTTTACAAGGAAATAGTTGACAGTGGCTTCGAAGTTTCTGTTTGCTCGCCTTTATCAAGCTGTCGAAATTTCGAATTCACTTTCAGTCTTCTCTATGAAAAAGGTTTATAAACGAATTCTACAAAAAGTGTTGAATAATTTTTCAGTTTAGTTTTTATATAACTTAACTAAAAAAAACAAGCATTAATATATACACACAGACATCGCCATGATAGATCGCTAACCACTACACATTCTTCATTTTCTCTCCTTGTTTCTTTCTGTGTTCCTGTCTGTGGAAGAGCGTAGGCTCGAAACGTTAAAGACTTTTTCACTTCCCGAGCATTATACTAATACATCTGTTTGTTGTCTACACCACCTGTCTTCGTCTTTTTTTTGTGTGAATTCTTCCACTAAATATGTATGTAGGTAGGTCATTATTCAGTTTCATTTCAAGATTTCTTGCCAATAGAGAAAGAGCTGGTTTCTAACCTAGATCTAAGGCTCCTTCATTGGAATTTCAGCAACATCAACAGGGTATTTTTGTATGCATCTACGTATATGTGCAGATCTGTATGTCTTGTTTTATGCATGTATTCTCATACATATACTAGCATATCTAGACATCCTCATATATATTTAAATGATAAACTTCTGGAAAGCTTTACAGGTTTTTACAGTTCCAGAGAAAGCTTGGATCTGTAGTCTATATGTATTCATGTACGTATGTACGTATGTATGAACGTATATATTATACGTATCTATGTAGGTACGTATGTACGTATGCGTGCATGTATGTATTGACCAGTAACCAACAGTCGGAGAATTAATCGAAAATACAATGTAAAATGGTAACTTAGACAATTGACAAGCTGTCTTTATTGTTTCCATTTCTCTTTCCTTTGTTTCATTATTATCCAACGTGATGGTGACTCGTTCAGTGACATCGAGACACGATCACGATTTGTAAGAAAATTTACAATGAATAGAACTTGTCTTCTATAAATGATTCATATATCTATTTGATGTAAAAGTATGTATATAGAGGCATGTATATATATATATATATATATATATATATATATATATATATATATATAT
>NC_068987.1:103620480-103620915 GCF_001194135.2 Octopus bimaculoides
ACACATAGATACACACACATATATTTCCATACATACAAACACATACGTAAATACATACATACATACATACATACAAGTATATTTTCTTGCTTTGTTAGTTTCAGTCATTGGACTGCAGCCATACAGAAACACAGCCTGCCGTGAATTAGCACTGGCCATAGCTACCCCATCACCTTTCTCAGTCTGATCCATATTTTGTCAAATATTTTTTCAACTGCCTAAGTTACCATTTTACATGCACGTGATCTTTTTTCTTTTTGTTTTCTTTTTCTTTTTATCCTTTTTGTTGTGTCAAACGCATCCGCACGTGAAGACAAAGATTGCGGGCAAACACACATATGCCTATTGAGTATGTTGACATAAATATATATATGCATATATATGTGGGTGTATGTGTGTGTATGTTTGCATATATGTATATATATATATATATAT
>NC_068987.1:103626158-103627367 GCF_001194135.2 Octopus bimaculoides
TGGAGTGCCTTATGTATTTTATAATAATTAGTGCCACCTTGTTCATGGCTAGTGTTTCCAGAATCCACGTGTGGGGAACACTGTCGAAAGCCTTTTGGTAGTCCACTCAGGCCATACTGAGGCCTCTCTTCTTTCTGCGGCTGCCTTCAGTTATGGCTTTATTGATCAATAATTGATCTTTACAGCCGTATGAGCCCTTGCAGCATCCCTTCTACTCTTCTGGAAACAGGTTGTTATTTTCCAGGTGCTTACTCAATCTCTGCGATATTATTGCAGTAAAGGCTTTGTAGATCGTAGGGAGACAGGTTATAGGTCTGTAGTTTTGCGGTTTCTCCGTTTCCGTGAATTTGGGAATTAAGATGGTTTTCCTTTTGGTGAGCCATTCAGGCATTGTCTCTGGATCTGCTAGTATGTTGTTAAAGTTTTCTGCCTGCTTTTTGAGCATTCCTGTCAGGTGTTTTAACCAGAAGTTGGGGATCTTGTCGTGCCCAGGTGCCTTCCAGTTGCTTAGTCTTTGCAGTGTCTGGGTGACATCTTCAGTTGTTATAGGGGTCCAGAGTTGCTCAGGTGCTAAGTTCGTTGTTTTAATGGTCTTTTCTGGGGTTGTTGCTTCACCGACCATATTTGTTTCCAGAATTCTTCCAGTTCTTCTGCTGCTGGTGCTGCAGTAATGTCTATTTTATTTTTACCCAGTTCTTGGTAGAGTTTTTATTATTATTATTATTATTATTATTATTATTATTATTATTATTATTATTATTATTATTATAAGCATCATCATATATATCATCCATATTATCATTGATTAATTCATTGATTGATTCATTCATTGAGTTGCTGTTCCTTCCTCACAGAGTCGGGATGCAAACCATAGCCCCAGAGCGTCAAAGAATGTGCTTATGCTAATCTTCTGGAATTCCTGTTGAAGTTTTAGGTACATTGTAGATGCACTTGTTTAGTCTTTTTTTCGCAAGCCCCAAATTACTGATAACGATAGATTCAACGTTCACTGCCCACACCAGTTTTCTTTCTCTTATTAAATCTTTTTACTTTGATCATTTTTTTGGTGACATTTTGTGAATGCATTTCCTCCTTATGGTATTGCTAATGTCTATCATTAGATATTTCTTTTCCTTCATATCTTTCATAATGATGCTCGGACGGTTCGCTGTTAATTTCCGTTCTGTACGAATAAGTATAGCCATAAGG
>NC_068987.1:103627912-103628222 GCF_001194135.2 Octopus bimaculoides
CAGCAGTAGTAGTAGTAGTAGTAGTACCAGCATTTGTGATATTAGTAGCAGCAGCATCACCATTTTTCTCATCATCATCAATATCGTCATCATCTTTCATATAATTTTTTCGTAATTTCACGGAATTGATAATGTTATCTCCATTCGCAAATTGAATTTTGAAAAAGTAGCAACAGTTGATTAGAAATGCAGAACGGGAATCTAATGACAACATAAACAAAATGTTGTATTCAAAAACAGAATAACGACAACATAATACAAAAATGTAAACAACAATCTCAGTAGATAATAATAATAATAATAATAATAA
>NC_068987.1:103628232-103629067 GCF_001194135.2 Octopus bimaculoides
TAATAATAATAACAACAACAACAGCAACAACAACAACAACAACAATAATACGGTAACAAGTCAACACTACAAAGTTGACACAACGAAAGCAGTAAAATAATAGGTATAAACCTATAGCAATAAAATGAAGCTTGTATCCAGATCTCAAAGGAAATTTAATAACAAATTCTAATTAAATAGGAGGTAGAACTGGAGCAACAATAACCAGAGTGTGAACGCCCCTAACAATAATGATAATAATCCTTTCTAATATAGGCACAAGGTCGGAAATCTGGGAGAGGGGAATAGTCGATTAGCCCCAGTATTCAACTGTTACTTATTTTATCGACCCCGACAGGAAGAAAGGCACAGTGGACCTCGGCGGAATTTGAGCTCAGAACACGAAGATGAACTAAATGCCGTGGAGCATTTTGTCCTGGGTGTAAACGGTTTCTACCAGATCGCTGTCTTAATGGTAATAACAGCAAGAAGAAGAAGAAGAAGAAGAAGAAGAAGAAGAAGAAGAAGAAGAAGAAGAAGAAGAAGAAGAAGAAGAAGAAGAAGAAGAAGAAGAAGAAGACGACGACGACGACCTATAATAATTGGTGCGTTGGGAACAGTAAGCAATAATATAGACAAATGGCTGAAGCAGACTGGAATAGAATGCCCGGTAGAGCCCGTACAGAAAGTTTGTCTCTTAAACACAGCAAGAATTATCAGAAGGATTCTAAGCACTTGAAAGGCTGCTGAAAACTTTCTGATACCTAAGGTTACAAATAGTAACCCGTTACGCACATAAATCTTACCAAGAATAATATTAATAATAATAATAATAATAATAATAATAATAATAATA
>NC_068987.1:103629167-103629828 GCF_001194135.2 Octopus bimaculoides
CATACCGACAAAACTATAAAAGCTAATAAACCGGATATTATTATAAAAGACCATACAAAGTTGTTGTTTATTAATTGACATGAGTATTCCTTGCGATCACAATATAGCGACGAAAGAATTTGACAAGATCAGTAAATATAAAGACTTGCTAATAGAAATTGAAAAAATGTGGCATCTCAAGGCGACTACCGTACCAGTGATTGTAGGATCTCTAGGAATGATAAAAAAAAAAGGCACTAAAACTTGTTTGAAAATGATACCAGGCCTACCATCCCTACAGGAAGTGCAAAAATTCGTGTTAACTGGAACGACTCATGTACTGAGAAGAGCATTATCGCTGTGAAAACAACAGCCATTCATGAATTTATTTATTCATTTATTTTTTTAAATACATATTCTACCTGTGAATTTGCGTGTGTAAACTGGGAATGCATACAATGAGCTTCTCTGCCCTAGGTGTGCGGAAAATACTCGGCGAGAAATGGAAGAAAATGTGAAGAAAACAACAACAACAACAATAACAATAACAATAACAATAATAATAATAATAATAATAATAATAATAATAATAATAATAATAATAATAACAGCGAAACGGGCTGATTACTACCTAGCTCAGATACCAGGAAACCCCAAAATGGCTGAAGTTCAAAAGATAGTG
>NC_068987.1:103630181-103631500 GCF_001194135.2 Octopus bimaculoides
CAGGTGCAAGAGCGAAACAGACCGGACCTAGTGGTGGTGGACAATGTGCACTACATATGCTATATAGTTGACGTTGCATGCCTCTTTGACCCACGAATAATCAAGAAAGAAGGCGAAAAGATAGATAGATAGATAGATAGATAGATAGATAGATAGATAGATAGATAGATAGATAGAACCCTCTTAAGTACGAAATAGCCCGACTATGGAAAATGAAGACGATGAATTTAGTGCCAAATATTATTGGGTCCTTGGGAAGAGTATCAGAAGGCATAAGACATAAGCAATTGAGGCTTAAGCAGTTGAGGATGTACCTTATTGGCTGACAATATGTGCATCTCTGACCATGAGCAGAAGTAGTGGGGGGGGAGAATCATAGCCCTGTGTTGAGAGGAATTTTGGAGGTTTTGGATAGTTCCCCTCCAGAAACATGGGTGTTTCGTTCAACATCCTTAAACAACTCTTATTCAGAGAACTTTTGAGTAGGATGGGCCACTCAACCTGAAGAAAATTCTAACTGGGCCCCACCTGCGAGGTCATGCGCTGTTAATCTTGATATGAAAACACCATATCACACACATATGGTTGTGATGCATGTGCCTGGTGTACCCTTATCAGACGGGTAGTCATGATGGGTATAATGGGCTTCGTATATTTTACCCCAGTGTCACGTTGATAGTATGCACTACTCTCTCACTCAATAATAATAATAATAATAATAATAATAATAATAATAATAATAATAATAATGGATGATGATGATGATGATGATGATCATCATCATCATCATCATCATCATCATCATCATCATCATTACCATCATAATAGGCTCCTAAATAAATAGAGATGTGTGTGTCCGCAAGAATTATATTGCTGTTTCCGTTGTAAGACAGCAAACAATATAATCCTATTGTTCAAAGAACAAGTGTTTCTATTCAAAGTAAATGGTTTTCTGTCTTGGAGATCAAGTCACGAAACTCTCTGAATAAGAAATCACTGAAGCTGATTGGTCGTTATGCTGTCTGCGTTGTTGATTGGTTGAATGGACATGATTTTTTTTTTGTTCTTTTTACTCTTTGCTTTTATATAGTTTTTGTGTATTCTTTTGTGTTCCTGATGTTGGAAAAGCTAGTATCGCTGGTAGTTCTTTGACTTAGTAGAACTGGAAGAAATAGTCGGTGATCAGGGTGGCGATGGTAGCGGTAATGGTAGTGGTGGTGGTCATCGTCGTCGTGATGGTGGTGGTGGTGGTGGTGGTGGTGGTGATTAGGGTGGTGATGGTTGTAGATGGAAATGAGACGAAATGTTTACAGGAGTAA
>NC_068987.1:103634552-103638005 GCF_001194135.2 Octopus bimaculoides
GGCTGGTTGGTTGGTTGGTTGGTTGGTTGGTTGGTTGGTTGGTTGGTTGGTTCATTTGTTGGTTGGTAGGCTGGCTGGCTGGCTGGCTGGGTGGCTGGGTGGCTGGCTGGTTGGTTGGTTGGTTGGTCGGTTGGTTGGTTGGTTATAGCTGCTGCATAGAATTGGTGCAGTTTGCTGTGCCAATGGTCTTAGTATTTGATGGAATGGCAGAAATTGAAGATAATGAGTCAAATTTGTGCGATTAAAGTTCGAATCTGTTGTCTGCTTATAAGCAATTCCAAAATGGTGAAGTAATAATGCTTATTATTTCCTGCCGAGTTTTCAACTGGAAGAGCTATGAGTTGAAAAATATAAATAACGTGGGTTTTGTTGTGTAGAAAGTTAACAGAAATCGCGGGAATTTTATGGGATGAGACCGAAGGAGAAGAAAGGTCAACAGAGGACAAATAACTTTTAATGGTGGTTTATTTTCTTCAGTGGGGTTTAGTTTTATTGCGAATGCATTGTTTACATCAAAGGATGGATTTTTTATGAACCATGCACCTGAAAATGTGTCTGCATATATGTGTTTGTAAATACGCATGTATGCATGCGCATATGAGCGTGTATGTGTGAGTGTGTGTATGCGCGTGTGTGTGGGAATGCGTGCGTGCGTACATGTGTGTGCGTGTGGTCGTGTGGGTAGAAAATTCGCTTCACAGTCATGTCGCGAAGTCAAGATTCATTCGCATTGCTTTGAATCATTAAGGAGTCTTTTTCTGTGGTCACTGCTTTGATCCATGCCTTGTAAGTGAACTGTAACTGTATGAAAACCAGTCAGATGGTCTGTAATGATGGTAGTGTCTAGTAGTCTCAGAAAGATGGGTCTGCAATTTCTTGCTGAACAACCAGCACAAATTATTTGTTAATAGTAATCAAATGTATGCGCTGTGCATTAGCTCACTCCCTCCATCAAATCGATGTTGCCTGAACAGGTGTACAGTGTACTACACGTCAGGTGTTGAAGTGTTCGCTGAACATGAAGTGTTTTGCTCAAGAACCCAATGCACCACTCGGTCCAGGAATTGAAACCGCTATCTCCCGATCGTGAGTGCAACTTCCTAACCACTAGGTCATGCACCCTGACAGATGGACTATCCTTGTCATTCTAAATCCTGGCCTGTCACAAACTGTCTCATGCTTTCACGTTGTTCCCCTGATTCTACAGAGGATTGCATTAATCGTCCATATGTCAGTGGATTACTCCGCCACTTACATTACGAGAAGTGTTGAAGTTCCTGGCTTTAAGGTTATCGCGAAAGGCTTGGTTGGAAGTCCAAACTTCCGAGTTCTTTTACAGAGTTTAGAAAAACTGAAGGACTGCTGCAATAAGTATGTGAATCTAAGAGGGGAATATGTTAAATAAAATCATAATTAACTGATCCTCTTCTATTTTCTTTTGCCCGAAGCCAGGAAATTTTCAGTACCCTCTCGTAATTCAATGAGTAGATAGCTCAGCTGACCGAACACTATAATACCCATCGTCAAAACCAACATAAGAAGAGAATTTAGGGTGTGTCTGTGTTTGATACTTATGTAAGTTGTTATGCGTATTAAGTGACGATAGCAATTAATTGTAGATTATCAGAGGAAACGTCTGATCTTGTAGTTTAGTAATTTCATTAGAAACGCAAATGTTACTACGAAAGTTGTGGTTGGAATATAGTAAGGTGTTACAAGCAAATGGCACGATGTTTTTAAACAAATCAATACTAATATATATTTGCTGTATAGGGTCACCCTTAGTTATTATTTGTCATTTACTCAACAACCTATATCATTATTGTGTGTCCAAGAAATGTCTTCCAAAATAAATAACGGCCTTCTCTTTAATAACCAAAAATATTTCGGTCCCGCTTCTCCAAATGTGACACTTTACAAAACTCGTGTGAGGAAACAATTAAGTTCTATGCCAACTGCAAACACAGATGTCGTAGACAACATCCAGAGAAAAGCTCAGATTTACGGTCTCATCTGTCTGTTCTTTGGCTGTTCTAATAATGAGTTCTCTTCCTCGGAGTTGGCATTCTAAACCCACTTATATCTCATACTCTCATCATTCTTGTAATGTCCACTCCCTCTTAGGCCCTGCACTAAACACAATACCCAGACCCTTTCCACCAAAACACCGGAACCTAACATTTTCCTCCCCTCTCTCAGCTCATGTCTCCTACAGGTGTTGACTAACAGCAGTTTAAAGTGAACATTAACGGAATCATTCTCACCGACTTCGGTGGTGTAGGGCTACAAAGTCCATAGTCACTACCCCATTGCCCAAAACCCAGTAAGTCAAAAAATGAGAAAAGAAAGAGATCTGTAAGTTATTTTTCGATGTTATCTACCAATTATTCGTAATTCTATAGTAACAGTATTTCTGTTTGTAGTTTTTTAAATTGGTAAAAAGCAGAATCCTATGTAAAACAGCTGGTGGTCTGGGTCGCAGTTTTTTGACAAAAGAATATAAATTTGACAAACGATCGTATTACATGCTACAGTGAATCTGATGGAGATTTAGGAGAGTACGCAATGATAATCACAGTTTGCGATCACACATTTCTTCGTTTTTTTTATGTTTAACCCAAATATTTTATAAAACAACTAGAAAACAAACACTGCAAAATGATTAGATATTTCTACATGTTGGAGCAATATTTACGAACGAATGTCCCTCGAGTAGACCACCAAAGATGTTACGGAATTCTGGGAAAGTTTGTTTAGTTTCAATAATCTTATAAATTATTATTATTATAGTTGTTATTGTTATTCTTGTTATAGCTGTTGTTGTTATTGTTGTTATTTCTGAAAATTATTTTTATCTTTTAATTTTTTCACATAACAGAGTGGGAAGCGATGTCTCGGATGAGACATTTGAGATTACAAGGCATAGTGTGAAGTTTCGGATGAATAATTTCAAAACTAAAACTATACAACACACACATATGCATAAAATATGTGTGTGTATCTGTGTGTGTCTGAGAGTATCTATGTGTGTGTATCTGTGTGTGTCTGAGAGTATCTATGTGTGTGTATCTGTGTGTATACGCAAACATATATTTATATATGTATACTTAAATGTATCTTTATATATGTACATATATAATATATATATTCATGTGTGCGTATGCGTACGTGCATGCGTGTGTATATGTGTGTACGAGGTATTGCCACCCTGTGCCGAATTTCTTTCATAAACATGATTTAAGTCTTTTGTCACAAATGACAAACACGACCAACTTGCTTTAATATTTATGGTTTTTTATCTGAGTGTATATAGATATGCGTACATAATTACGCGTATATAATTATAAATATATATATAGTTAAGGATGTGTGTGCATATGTTATTACACACACATACGTACATGCATGCATACATACATATATCTATATGTATGTATGTATGTATGTATGTAT
>NC_068987.1:103638387-103640910 GCF_001194135.2 Octopus bimaculoides
TATATATATATATATATATATGCATTTAGTATTTATGCGTGTGTTTAAAGTAATGTATGCGTGTGAGTATAGTTGTGTTAGTTGTTTGTAAATGTTTGATGGTATAACATTTAATTATGTGTGAGTATATGTTTTTGCATATGTGTGTGTATGTGTGTGTGTGCGTGTGCGCGTATGTGTATGATTGGACTATTAAAATGCGCGTAGGAGAGTTTGTGTGTCAGTTTGACTATTAGCTCTCATACGATGAAATGTATATATATACATATATATAACTGTGTGTGCATGCATATATGTACGTATATATTTATGTATAAAGGATCAAGAAGTTGCATATAGCAAAGTGCGAAGTATTGAACATAATGAATTTACAGCTGATTTATATAATTTTTGACATTATAAACCCCTCGTCAATAGATTGCTAATATGAGTTTCGTGAATTTTCGAGTTGGCCGAACATATTATCTGAGATATATTAACATACTTTGTTATCACTTCCTCACTACCCATGGAGATAAAAGACTTTATATCCCTCAAACTTAATATAAGTTGTAACTGCGTCACTGATATGAAGCAAGGCGTTCTACACCCCCTGAAACTTGTTGCTTATGTCGAAACAAGGAAACATTCCTGCTGAATGGATTCCGCAATGGAGAGGCTATCATATATGAGCCGGAGATTAAATCAATAGACCAGAATCTTGGCACCACATTGAAACATATTTATAAAACTGATGGACATTCAAAGAGATATTTTCAAACATTATTCGCAAGTTATTTATCCGTGAACATAAAACATGCAATTAATATGCGGGGCAAAGAAGGCCGAAAGCCGGAAGAGTCATTAGTACGCCGAGCAGCATTTCGTCCGTCTTTACTTTCTGGGTTCAAATTCCGCTGAGGTCGAATTTGTTTTTCATCCTCTCGAGGTCGCTCAAATAAGTATCAGTTGAGCACTGAGGCCCGTATAATCGACTTACTTCCCTCGCCCGAAATTACCGGCTTTGTGCCAGAATTTAAAACCTGTATGAAGAGTAACGCACAAAACAGACGTAAATGGGTTTTCTACTCAAAATGTATTTCGTAATTGACGCCTACAACCGTTGAAACATTACCCAAAATCTGAAGATAGAATCTCAACTTGCCTAACGACATATGAAATACAGTTTTTAGGAAACTTAGGTTTCTAGCATACAGTTAGTTTACTGTATGAGTTCCGGCTGTGTACAAGATGAGTTCAGATTCCGTCGTTATCAATTGTGTATTTCATCGTTTCCCGTTAAATAAATGAAGTATCAGTGCAATATACGGTTCGATTTTTCTCTCCTGCTCATTACGTTTATCCATCTGTCTGTCTCTCATTCTCTCTCATTCCTCCTACTTTCTCTCTTTTCTTTCTCTCTCTCTCTCTCTCTCTCTCTCTCTCTCTCTCTCTCTCTCTCTCTCTCTCTCTCTCTCTCTCTCTCTCTCTCTCTCTCGCTCGCTCTATCTATCTATCTATCTACCTCTCTATCAATTAATCTTATCTCTTTCTGGAGGAAGACAGATCTGAGACAGGATAGGCACCAACAGGCAAAAAGAAGCCAAATATTCAGTGCATATCACGAAGGTTTTCCCACGATTCCATTTGGATTCGAACTCCAAACGAATAGATTAGGAACAAATACAGCGTCCATTACGTCATTCGCTCTGCCGATTCCAAAAACGGCTGCTCAAGACTTATTTAATATTTATCAACCGCAGAGGAACGAAAAGAAAATACGACAGAAGAGCGAATTGAAATAAGTACGAAAGACTATTTTTAAGGAATCTTTTTTTCACTAGCCATATTAACTGATGACTCTCAGTTAACTATTTCACACATAGAAAACTCATACAAACTCGGGCATACATATATACGCTTCATGCATATGTGTGTATGTGTTTGTGTATGTGTATATATATATATATATATATATATATATATGTGTGTGTGTGTGTGTGTGTGTGTGTGTGTGTGTAAATATACATATATATATATGCGTGTGTGTGTGTACACACAAACACACAGAGGATGTAGGTACATACATATGTATGCACGTGTGCATGGAAGATTGTGTATGTGTGTGTGTGTGTGTGTGTGTGCGTGTGTGTGTCCTGACTACAAGAGAAACATACTACACACCCAAACACATACAGGCATAAATAATATAAATTTTATAAGTTAAACAATATGGCATTGTGATTACAAAGGATTTATCACACGTGTGACAAACATGTCACCAGTTTACTTCAAACTGAGAAAAAAAATGGCGTAAAATTAAGACGTCGAAAAATTTCTCAGAAAGACAAATGGATGGAGTGTCCTAGAAACCTAGTTTCCAGTAGACATTTTCTTGTTTATGGGCTTTTGAGTGCAAGTGTGTTCGTTTGAAGGATATTATTACGTACGTGTATATGGATAAATCTATGTGATTTTCATATATTTCGCGTTCGTACGATTTTGGTCGATACCTCTAAATATAGTTATTTATATATATATATA
>NC_068987.1:103641644-103647431 GCF_001194135.2 Octopus bimaculoides
TACATTTTAAAAAAATAACGTCGACCACTAACGTGGACAATTAATGCGCTAGAAATAGATCACATCTTGTGTCTATTAAGACCTAAAAAGTTCTCAACATGAAATATAGCAGCATACCAAAAACGTGAGCGGGCAAGACATTTAAAATCACCTAAAAAAATCATTATTAAACAGGAACCAGATTTCGGATTTAACAAATTCTTACCATTTGTCTATTCCTCATCAGCCTGATTTGTAATGTAACAGTAATTATCAGAATCGTATACATAGTTGCCCACCGCCATGGGTGCGCGTGCATATGGTTCTGCTAATTACAGCTTAATGATAAATATATTCCAGGAATTAGCGCGCCAAAACGAAGACTTTTGAATTTTACCACCCAACCTCTCCAACGCACCATTCTCCGAGCTTTCCGGCGACTCCAGTCCGACTCCACCACTTCACACAACTTCCCTAACCGAACCCCCTCCTCTCCTTCAAACGAGCCCATAACCTACGCGACCTCTTGATCCATAGCTACTTCCCCAACCTCTCCCAACGCAGCACTCTCCCCCTGCTCCCGCCCACGCTGCCGCACTTGCCCTTATCTCTCTAACACCACACTCCTCACCCGCACCCATCATCGACCCTATGATTTTTATGATTTAGGGCGTATTTTTACAATGTAGTTGCCATCTGTTTTCGTGAAATTTCTTTTAATTTTACCAGTTCGTCAGGGCAAAAGTCCTTCAAATAGCTCTTGCTTCCACAAGTGAAGCCACTACGTCTTCTGTCCTGCGCCAAGAATCTCATGTCCTTTGTTTCTGCATCTGCAGCAGGGTACAGACCCTGTATAGCCCTATGGTTTTGAGGAGTTATGAGGACTTTTAAATTCATTCTGTTTCCATGCTGACCATATACCACCGTTCTCATTCTTGCACTGACCATCTGCTCTTACATCGATACAAAGGAGGCAGCAGATAAGGAGTTAATACCATTGCCGATATTCATGACCGGTGCTCTTGTATTTTTCTACTCCAAATACTAGAACACGAGTATATGGATGAGCATGTTTCTTTGGAGGGTGTGTTTTCAATTTCAAAACAACACAAATTGTTTCGTAGGACCCAGCTCACTAAAACAAAACGAGTTTTTCTCACACATAAAACAGAGCTTCTTTCATTAGCTATTTCGAGGGCATTTCAAAACCTCAGCCATTTATTAAGAGGAAGAGATACTTGAGTTTTTAGTTCTTTTTTTTGTTTTCTTTTGTTTTGCTTTGCCTTTATCTACTTATGTGCAGTCATCATATACAAAGGTTATTTTACGGGAGATGTCTCAGCTACATTGCCACCTTCCCCACTAAAAGATTCATATTCAAATATTTTGTATTGTCTAGAATGCTACTAAAGGAGTCATTGCATGCGATATATCGGTAATGTTTTCGTTTGGCAAGGCAGTTGTCGTTGTTGTTGCTGTTACTGTTGTTGTTGTTGCTGCTGCTGTTGTTGTTGTTGTTGTTGTTGTTGTTGTTGATAAATAATATTCTAAATTTATTCAAATTGTCATTTTTTTTTCTTTGCTGTTAAAATTTTATTGTTTTCTTTTATGTTTAAGTTCAATATTAATATTCTGTTGTGCAATTAAATTTCTATTCTTTTTTTCTCTTCTGCTTAGGAATTGCTATTTTATTCATAGTCATTTTTTTCTCTTTTTAAGTGGGGGCGGCTGGCTCGGAATTTTTGTAGCCGTGTTTCGTTGAGCAGGCAAAGTGAAAAAGAATTAAGATTGTTCAAAACATCTGAATAAGTAGAATCCAAACTTTCCTAAACTATATGAATGCGAGTAGGTTTTTGCTTTGTTTCATGTACACTTTCTTAAAGCAAGAAATCCACATAAAATTATAGAGGACGAAAGAAACAGTGTAAGATCATAAACATTGCAATACCATCTGATAATAGAATAAAATCCAAAGGAATTGAAACATTTGAGAGATAATGAGACACAGCTAGAGAGTTGAAGTGACTGTGGGAAAGTGAGAGGACAATTATCTCTATGCTAATTGGTGCACTTGATACAACACCTAATCTGTTACCTAGCGGCCAAAGGATATTGAAATTCAGACTCACATTGTCGACCTGCAGAAAAGTGCAAAAATCTTGTATTCTGCAAGAAATCCTAAGTTATACTTGAAATCTGAGGACACCTGCTCTCACCAAATCTTAAGATAACATCCCATGCTAAGGATTCTGCCAGCTCATCGCCTTAAAAAAAAAATAATAATAATAATAATAATAATAATAATAATAATAATAATAATAATAATAATAATAATAATAATAATAATAATAATAATGATGATGATGATAATAATAGTATCCATTGGCCCAGGATTGAGTTCAACACTGGGGTCTAACGAAACTAACAGAGCTGACAAGCCAACTATAAGAAGGAATAAAACGCAAAAGCTGTAATTTGCATTACGATTTTCCTTAGACACCCGACTGTTTAGGTAACTTCCAGAATTTCTAAATATTCCAGTTCTTATTCGGTGTAACATACAATTAATCATCTCAATCTACTTGAGTTTGATATTGTAAAAGAATATCTGGTACTTAATGTATCGACCCCGAAATTATGTCAAACGCGGTTACAATGAATCACGATTAAAGGAAATAGAAAACGACATAGCTAAGATTAGCAAAGGAACTCAAACCTTCACGCATAATTTTAGAAAACAAAGTACAATATATGATAGAATTCCTTTAGAGATTGACTGGCACCGAATTTTCGCTGGGATCTCAAAAGTGTTACATGAAAGTTACCAGCATGTTGCGGAAAAATATCCTCGTTTCAAACAAATATTTCCTCGGTCGCCTATTATAGCCTTTAGACGGAAAAGAAATATAAGTGAACTATTAACCTCTACCTCTGACACCAAGAAAACTAACATTGGAGTTTCTGTATGCTGTACCTTGAAAAACAGCCGCAAGAGAAGTAAGCCCTGTTCATTGTGCAACAACATAAGTCAAGTGAATTCCATCAGGAACCATAACAGAAATGTTATGATCTATACGAAAAGTGAGACGTGTAGAGATTCCCATTTGGTGTATGCAGCAGAATGCACGAAACTCAATTTGATTTATGTTGGTTGTACAACAGAAAAATTAAACAAAAGATTCAATATGACGTCAAGCACAATAATAATAGTTCGACAGAACTTACCGAACACTTTGTGTCAAACAGCTGCAATTTTGAAAAGGACTTGAAAGTGCATATTCTGAGAAGCTATTCTGAATCTGCTACACTTTCAGTACTCAAAATGCATGAGGTGAATAAAAAATAAAGAACAGACATGATAATCGACATAGCATGTCCCGGTGACAACAGGAACAAAGAGAAAGAAGCATAAAAACTGAACAAATACGACGATTTGAAATGGGTGGTGTGGGAAATACGAAGGTTACGGTCAATGAAGAAAATAGACGTGATACCAATAGTAATTCACGTGCTTGGAAATATCATCGCTCAACTACCAGCATTGCTCAAAAAGCTTTGTACAAATGCAAAGGTAGAACGCCTACAAAAATCAGTCTTTCTTGGAACTACAAGAACTCTTTACAGGATTCTTGAAGCATGATCTGTAAACAAGTGTCACCGTAGTCTGATGGCTGTGGACAGCTGACACTTTCCATCATAGCCAGCAAAATATGCTGTGAGTTTTCATCAAATAAGGATAGTAATAATAATAATAAATCACCAGAAACAAGAGGGTTTACTAACAATTGTAAAACAGTTTAGTGGTGTCATCAGGATAGAATTTAGCCTAGATAAATGCACGAAATCAACCTTTATCAGGGGGAAAATGATAGAAACATCTAACGTTACACTTTACCAACAGAATGTTATAAAGCAGTTAGAACCAGAGGAGGGTTAGAAATACTTAAGGTGCTATGAAGGTGGTGGAATTAAACATTCATTTTCGCACGAAGGAGTTTGTTAGTGTGTTAATAATTCTTTAAATTCTGAATGATATTGCTACTAGTACCCAACAATCTTTGATTGTTAACGACTCTGCTATCTGAAATCACCCGAGATCGATCGATATACTCTATTGTTTATTCATGCAAAAGTTCCTACTCTCGAGGCTATGTTTAGAAGTGAATGCATTCACGAGACAATGGAAAGACCACAAGTAGTAAGAACAGGCTCTCCAGGAAGTATCGGCTAAAGTTCTCTTAATTCAAAAAGGCAAGTTCCTTTTTCTGCAGCCTGTGGCCATCCTAAGAATTGGGAGTTAAAGAAGGGAAATGAAACTACAAGGACGTCCAGCAAGCAAGCGCTTTCCTTTGCTGTGTCACGATTCTTGTATGCCTTTAGTAGAACGTTCTGCATTGCAATCAAGTGAGCCAGACTTGTGCTTGTCACGCAGATCTTGAGGAAGTATTTGAGTAACGCCCTTCATATTCTAAGTTATAAAAATAGTCTTTATTTTCCGTAGCTACCTCCGCTCTCTCATAGCTGTTCCTGATCATCCAATTCTCCAAGTCTAACATGCTTTTATTACCATTGTTGTATCCTACACACACGCACATGCATACATATATATATATACACACAACATACACAACACACACACACAAATACACAAACGCATACACACACACATGTATAACATGCTTTCATTAGCATGTTGGCACCGTATATATGTACATATATATATATATATATATATATATATATATATATATATATATATATATGTATGTATATACATATGTGTGTGTATATATTGTGTATATAACTATATGTGTATTTATATGAATATATCTAAAGATGTGCATATGCATATACATATCGAAGTATACACCTGCATATTTATGTATGTATGTTTGCGCGTGTGTGTCTGTGTCTGTGTTTCTGTGTGTCTGTGTCTGTGTGTCTGTGTCTGTGTGTCTGTGTGTGTGTATACGTGTGTACATACATATTTGTCTTAGTCGGTTCTCGTTTGTGACAAACTGTCTGTAAGGCAAAAAAAAAGACAACATCCCAACTCTATTTGTACTGTTTTCTTTATATCCTGTTCAAGCACAACTTCGTTCATTTCCGATGATACGAGATTTGTCGCGTAGAATATTTGAATTAGTTTTTTTGTTCTCTTATTTTTTAATGTTTTTCTTTTGCATTTTTGTTTTGGCTTTTTTGCTTTTTTTTTGTATTTTCCTTTTTGTTCGTTTTATTTTGTTTTTGTTTTTGTCTTGCTCTTGGGGTAGGGCTGGTGCTTTTAACATAAGATAAATGTTCGCATTCACCTTATATATAACCTTTGGCGAAATCGTAAGTATGTCGTTTATTTAGCTTTATGCACATCTTTTTTTATATATTTTAAAATAGACTTTTGTCAAATTATCTTTTGGTGTTGTTGGAGGCTTAGGTTTGATTTTCTATGGTATTGATTCAATTTATAGTCTGTTTAACGTGTTTTACACCTTGTGGTTAGCGGTCGATCAGTGTAAATATTGGGTATACACAACACGTGTTAGTTTAAGAACGATCCAATGCAAAAAGGAAATTTGATGTATTACCGAGGTTTCGTTTCGTTGGTTTTGACGGCTTTTGCATTTTTGTGGAGATGTTAATGGATATTAGTGAAGCTGTGAAACTAGCGTTTTATAGCGTTATTTACCACAGGCTTCCACTTTCATTGTATTTCTTTTGTTGTTCTTGTTGTTCTTGCTGTTGTTATTGTTATTATTATTATTATTATTATTATTATTATTATTATTATTATTATTATTATTATTATTA
>NC_068987.1:103647693-103659042 GCF_001194135.2 Octopus bimaculoides
TATAATATATATATATATATATATATAATATAATATAATATAATATATATGTATGTATGCATGTATGTATGTATGCACACTCTCACATTCTGATATGCACAGACAAACGAACACCTCCATCAATACCCACAGACTCATACGTATACACACGCACACACAAACACGTACACATACACACACATACATACATACATACACACATACATATACACATACATACAGAAGCACACACTCTCTCACACACACACAAGCACACACACACACACACACTTCGATGTTTGTACACCACTAAGTAAACTAAAAAGAAATGCACACAGAGGCGCACACAATATATGTGTGTGCATGTATGTATGCGTATGCATGTTTGTGCGTGAATGTACATCTTTTGCAATTTGTTTGTTCCAACAAGCCATACAGCAAATATGAAGTATATCCCTAAAATATATGAAAATAGCTACTATAATTGCTACTACTAGCACTAAGTAATTATTATTATTATTATTATTATTATTATTATTATTATTATTATTATTATTATTATTATTATTATTATTATTCAGTAGTCTTATTTTTATTACGTGCTTTCACTTCACTACCGAGCGCAGCTCTGTGTGCCTTGGGTATGTGCTGCGGTTTGTTGTGATGCTCTTATGGTTACTGTATTGAAAGTGTTTTGCGTAGGATGTGTGTGGTGCCTAGTAGTGCTATTTTCTGTGTTATATATACTTGTCCTGGTGTTTTTGCTATGTATTTGTCTGAATGTTTTTTTTTTATCATACCTAATACGCCTACTATGATAGGAATTGTTTCTGTTTTTAGGTTCCATATTCGAATTACCCCTATTTACAGATCTTTGTATTTTGAAAGTTTCTCCGTTTCTTTTAGAGAAACATTGTCATCTGTTGGTATTGGTACATCGATTAGGAAGTATTTTTATCTTGGTGATCTCTGACAACTATATCTGGACTATTGGCCTTAATTTCTCTATCTATGTGTATTCACATATTCCAGTGAATGGTTGCTTTCATATTTTCTGTGACCTTTTCGGGCGTGTGGTTATACCATTTTTTCTATTGTTATTCCATAGTGTTGGCATAACTCCCAGTGTATATAGGTCCCACCTCTGTCGTGTCTGTGAATATATTACTACTTAGCCAGGACTGGGCAGCCAGACACAATATGATTTATTGTTTCTTCTCCATCACATATTCTGCAATTACTTGTATTTCTTTCCTTTACGTGTTTTTTGGTGACCTCTGGTGGGAAAGCTTTGATCTTGTGCTGCAATTAGAAATCCTTCAGTCTCTGCTTTGAGTCCTGAGCTGCTCAGCCATTGTTGGAATTTTGCTTTGTCTATGTCTTTCCTGTTTATCTTAACCCAATATTTGCCATGAAGGTGCTTTTCTTGCCATCGTTTTATTAAGATTCATTGCTGTTCTTGCTGTTCCACTATTAGTTTGGATTTCAGTTGTTTTATAGATTTTGTTGTTTCTTTTTCTTCATAGTTGTAAGGTACTATGACTTCTTTTTTGTATCTGTCAGTTTCCGTAAAGACTGAAACTTGTTTTTTTTTTGTTTTTGTTTCGTGTTTTGTGGCTATCTGTATTAGTTTACCTTGCTTCTGAAGTAGGTATTTCTGTAGTACTATGGTGGCTATTTTGTAAAAGTTTTCTAGCTGTATAAGGCCTCTACCACCTTCGATATGTTGTATGTATAGCCTTTCTATATCAGATTTTGGGTGGTGCATCCTAAATCATGTCATTATTTTCCTTTTTTTCCTCTCAATTTTGAGAGCATAGGTCACTGAGTCACACTGGATTGTAAAGTTCCATAAGAACTTATACTCATCATTCTAGGTGACGCCTTCTGGTTTATGTTCGTACCATCTATGTGTTCTTTCAAGATCGTACTTTTCACACAATCACCATTGAAAAAACTTAGCTACGTTATCATGCCTCCTTTGGAATTCCTTTTGAGCCAGCTTGCTGCATTCACCCACAATGTCTGAGACTGTTTCGTTTTTGCTACTACACATCCTACAACGGAGGTTTTACACTCTCCCTATCTATTTCTCAGAACTTGTTCCTGGCGTTGCATATCAATGCCTCAGTGCAGCAACCTTTCAGATCACTTCTCCTTAGACACCGTCTGGTGTTGGTCTCGTCTTTTCTTTCCCTTTTTCTGAGGTATTGACCATGCATTGCTTTCATTTTCCAGTTGCCCAGTCAGCTCTCCATCTAGTTTTTTTTTTTAATGTTTTTTTGGTGTGTATCTTTACTAGATGTCATGTTGCTATTTCGAACAGCAACAAGCAATGGTTCAATCTGCTGTTTGACGTATCATCCTGGACTGTTTTCCTCGTTGACAGCGCTTATCTTACATCCTATGAAACCTCTTGCTCTCTTGTATCTAGGCACATACAGTCTATCAATATTGCTTTGAAGTGCATTTCCTTGTTCATTGTCATCACTTTGCTGGTTTTTCTATCCATTTCTTCTGGCTCGTTCTTTTTCCACCTAACAACACGTCCCGTATCGCACTAAGGAGACAGCCCATGTATTCATTGCCCCGATCTTGTTCTTTCCATTGAGTCTACTCTCTATAATTAATTTGGTTCTCCAGAATTATTCTGTCTAAAGCTTTTCTTCATCTCATTCTCCTTGATTTTGTCATACTCCAAAATACCCAAATACTCATATCCACTCATATCAACATCCTTGATTCTTTCGCTGCTGGGCAGTTTTACACCATCAAATGACACTACTATGCTCTTTTTTATGATAAGCATGCCACATATTTTAATCCCAAATTCCATCCCGATATCCTGATTGAATATTTGTACTAGACCATTTATTTCACGTTCACTCTCCCCAAAGATTTTGAAGCCAGCCATATATAACAGGTGTCTTACACCTGTACCTACTCAAGCCTTTCTAAAATCCAGGAATGGTGAAACATGTCTTATGCTTTCTTATAATCGATCCACACCATACTCAGATTAGTATGTCTTTTCTTAGAGTCGTTCAGCACCATTATGTCAATCAGAAGTTGATCCTTTGTCCCTCGGCTTTTCCCCCTGCATCCCTTCTGTTCCACTGGCAGCTTGTCATTCATTTCCAGGAAATCATGCACACAATAAGATATTATTCCTGACACTAACTTCTACATTAAGGGTAGACAGGAGATTAACCGATAATTATCCATAATTATCCATCGACCTCAGTGTTCCGCTGGTACTTATCTTATCGACCCCCGAATGGATGAAAAGCAAAATCAACCTCGGCAGAATTTGAACTCAGAGCGTAAAGCCGTAAGAAATGCAGCCAAATATTTTTCCATCGGGGTAACGATTCTGCTTGCATGCCACCTTGTCTACCTATTTAATAATAATGGTTTCAAATTTTGGCACAAGGCAAGTAATTTCAGGGGAGGGGTCAAGTCGATTAGATCGGTCCCAGTGCTCGACAGCACTTCTTTTATCGACCCCATCGACCTCGAATGGATGTCTGGTTGAGATCCGGCCAGAAGATGAAATAAAATGCAATTCAATCCAAATTATAATAATAATAATAATTTTGGTACAAGGTCAGTAATTCCAGGGAAGAAGTAAATCGATTACAACGATCCCAGTGTTCAAATGGTACTTATTTTATCGACCTCGAAATGATGAAAGGCAAAGTCGACTCCGAAGGCATTTGAACTTAGAAAGTAAAAATGGACGAAATGCCGCTAAGCATTTTGCCCAGCATGCTAACGATTCTGTCAGCTCACCGCTTTGTCTCCCGATCTATCAACAATAACATAACGTATACATTAACGATTCCTCTATAAAATACAATAATTATATTGAAACAATAAATACATGAATATGTATTTAAGTTGATTGATGCAATTGCTTAATGCTGAGAGTTGGCTAGCGATAGAAAAATTCTTTCTAAACCTACAAACTATACAGAATCAAATGTACTATAAATTACAATTTACTGGAAGATATATTATCCGCCATCAAAATAGTATCAAGTGAACTATTTAAAAATTAATTTTTATAACCAATATTTCATTGCTATTTTTCACTTTGTTTTGTCTTTTAGCGTTTAATAAATCATGGGATGTATTTTTGTATCTTCTGAATTTAACATTCATAATTAATACAAATATGTTATCTTCAGGCGGAGAAGCTTATATAGAGAAGAGCGTTTAGACTTTAAGCCATATTTTCAATTATTATTAGTATTATTATTAGAATTAGTATTTAAGCGAGAAGCTGGCAAAATCGTTAGCATGCCGGACAAAATGTTTAGAGGCATTTCGTCCGTCTTTACGTTCTGAATTCAAATTCCACCGAGATCGAATATTATTATTTTCTCTTTATCTTTTGCAGAAAAACGTTCGCCACTTTAATGCTTTGATGAAATTAGCTGTTTTCAGCATTAGACACTTTGGGTTGTTTTCCTTGAGAATTAACGTGCTATTTGTTGTTTAGCTGTAGTAAATAAAGTGGTCCAAACGAGAGTTCCTAATAGATGAGATAATGCAGGCGGTGAGCTGGCAGAACCGTTAGCACGCCAGGCGAAATGCTTAGCGGTACTTCGTCTGTCTTTACGTTCTGCGTTCAAATTCCGTCGAGGTCGACTTTGCCTTTTATCCTTTCGAGGTCAATAAATTAAGTACCCGTTAGTACTAGGTTTGATCTAATCGACTGCCTCCCGCCCCAAAATTTTCTGGCCTTGTGCCAAGAGTAGAAAAGAATATATGAGAGAGTGATTGTTCTTTACAATAAAAAGTTTCATAAACTTCAATTAAGAACTCGATATCACCTTATAACGTAGAAGAATTTTAGAAATTTATTAGAAATGAAATAGGTTGATGTGCTGGAGATTCTATGTTCAAATGTTTCAAAGAAATATTTTTAAAGCCTTAAAAGTATATATCTACACACATGCACGCACACACGGGCGCACACGCGCACGCACACGCGCACGCACACGCACATATTTATATAGACATACAATGAAACATAGGTACATATTTCTATCTGTTTATATATATATATATGTGTGTGTGTGTGTGTGTGTGTAGATATATGTGTGTAAATATACATTACTGCATATACATATGCATTCATACGAGCATATATATACATGCATGTATATTGTATGTGTGTGTGTATGCGTGTGTGTGTGTGTGTGTGTGTGTGTGTGTGTTATAGCGTAAACAAACAAATAAAAGAAGGCAGGATTAATTATTCTAACTCTATTCATGTTGTTTCAAAACCCTATTGGAGTAGCTTGGATACGTAATACGTATTGGTTTCAAATTTTGGCACAATGCCCAGCAAGTTTGGGTGGGGATGGTAAGTCGATTACACCTACCCGAGTGTTTAACTGGTACTTATTTTTGTCGATTTCGAAAGGATGAAAAGCAAGTCGACCACGGCAGAATTTGAACTCAGATTCTAAAGACGGACGAAACGAAATACCGCTAAGCATTTCGTCCTGAATGCTAACGACGCTGCAATCTCGCTGCCTTACGATATAAAACTATATTAACTATTTATTTAATATTCATTTACCATAGTGACTAATTCTTGAATTAATGCACACCACCACCAACACGCACTTCCAACCACACTCTAACTTTAATCGCCACGTAATGTTGGCTTCCAATCACACCTACTTATATATCGTCAGTACACGAATATAACTAGATTATGTCTATAATTCTTATACGCTTTCAGTCTTCCATTCACATCCCAGATCTAATCTTCTAAAGAGTTTTTCTACATATTCATTAATAATGGACTTCCCTTTTAATTTCATATCACATTTAGAGATTTTTGCATTCCCTTTGTTATGCATTTGTACATTAAAAAGTACCCACTTACGCTTAAAATGTATTTTTAAACCCCAATAATATAGAGTTGCTTCTGACATTAAATCATTGTTTGATAAGAGACCATATCACTTCAATTTTTTGATCTTACTAGCAATCATATTACTTCTGTACATTTTCATTTTAAACATCTATTATGATCTTTACAATTCTATAACCGCCTGTCTATGCACACATTATGCATTCATGAATAATATAGTCCTTTCCATCCAAATTTTTACTGTCATCTAACTTTATAGCATTGTAGAATTCTTTATTATTATTTCTTTCTATGGTTAAGCATTTTTATTTTCCCTTATATGATTTGTCTTATCTATAGAGTTTTTGCATCACCCGCCAGGATTTTTATAATTGTTCTTACTTGTTTCTATTATTTCTCTTATTAGAGTTGTTTCTTCAAGTTATCTAATGCGATTGTGTTTTTATCATATCTTAAAATCCATTATAAGATGTTATCCTTCCAGCTTATTATCACCTGTCTTAAAATAATATTTACAGCTGTTAAATATATCATATTTCTCCCTGATAGCCATAACTCGCATCTCAATAGTCTATTAACAAAATTTAGCAAAATTATATCATAAATTACAATTATTAAGGCAATATGATTTTATTCCCAAACTTATAACTTAATATTATTTACATTTATAATCATTCTTATTAAATAGTTTTAATTTAATTTACCTATTGAGTTTCATCCGTTAAAATTTTGCATGGAGTCGTTGTCTCAGTTTTAAGAAGTTTATATATACTTCGATTCGTTTAACTCAATATTTAATTATTCCTTATTTAATTATTTAATTATTTAATTATTCCTTAGTTATAATTATAGTCTGAATGCCCCTCAATTCTTACTATTAACTTGTCGGAATTCTCTCTTGTAACTTTGCTAATCATGAATCATAGTCCTCTATGCAATTTTTCCAAAGAGGTAGATCTTCAAATACTTTTTCCCATTTGTAAGCATATTAATTACTTTCCTTGCTCACAACTTAAATGTGGACACGTCTTAATAACTATTTTCTAAAATTCTTCCTTTAAGGTTTCTAGCATGATCATCTCTAACATTTATGTAAATAAAGCTACATCAGCGATTTTTTGTGATAACATCCATACAATTTATAACTTCTCCTTTCCATGCAAATTTATATATCGGAAAGAGAGGAAAGGCTGGAAAATTATAAAAATGACTAGAGAGATACGTAAGGATAAAGTAAAACAAAGTAGAGATAAAGCAGATTAGAAAAATATTTTCTTAACCTACTTTAATGTCTTTATATATATTTTGAACATTTTTTTCTGAAATTTTCTTCCAATCTTATTACTTGATTACTTTTGTGAATCTTCCAATCGGAAATCATCAATTTAGATCGACTATCATTTTATCCCTTCTAGTCTCTAATACATGCCTTTTTTCCACTGCAATCACAACAACTTCCAAGTTATTATCATCATCATCGTCGCTACTATCATAACCCTACCTCCCTAACATAAGAAGCACACCATCCGAATGGCCACTACTAAGCATACGACCTCCACACGCGCTATCGAGGGATCTTCTGCAGGGCCATTCTATAAGTACGAATCCAAAACACTATATGTCTTTTCATTATTTATTTATAATTCTATCTTTTACTTGTTACAGTATTGGATTATGACCATGTTGAAGGGTTTCAGTCGAACGAATCGACCCCAGTACTAACTAGTTAGCTGTTCTGTCGACGTCTTTGACCGAACCACCGAATTACAAAGACGGAGACAAACTAATACCAGTTGTGAAGCGGTGTGGTGGGGAAACAAGTACAGAGAATTAGACACAGATACATTCATACACGTATACAAACATATGTATGTATATATATTTACGGGCTTCTTTCAGCTTCCGCCTACCACTCAGAGGGCTCTAGTCGCTTCAACGCTAAGGTAGAAAACACTATACCACGCTGTGGGAATAAACTCATAACCATGTGGTTAGGAAGCAAATTTTTTACCACACAGCCATAGATGCAGTTTATGTATAAATTATAAAAATGGATCCTCTGTCAAATACTGAACTCTGAATTAACGTAGTCAGTAGCTGAGAACTCTAGAGACACGTGTACTAGTAACGTAATTCAGAAGGACAGCAAGCGCGACGCGATGTGCGACATGGGTGGACCTTTTAATTACAGGCACAATTCATTCAATAGTTTTCGGGCAGTTTCCTTCTACAGAGTTTCATTCGCAAGGACTAAATCGACCCCAGACATGTACCCAAACAATCGTGCAGCGGCATCAAATTTGGTACCTTGGAATCTTGAGATTCAGAAGCAAACTTCTTAGTTAACAAACCATTTGGTGTCTACATAACTACTTATACATACAGACACATATACAACGCACATTCCAACATATCTGCATCCATGACGTGATTTATAAATCTCTCAATTTAAGGTGTCGTAAAGCATGAAACTATTAGTGGCTCTTTTGTAATTGTGTATTAAATTGATATTTATCTCTCACTAAATGGAGTAATTCCTTTGTTGATTCTACCTCTATTTGATCTGTAAACCATATGTGTATCTGTGTGTGTATGCATACATATATACACACATCCAAAGAATATAAACATACATACTTTTATGTGTATATATATATATATGTACACACATACATAATATATGTTTGTGCATAACATATATGTGTGTATAAATAATACATATGTATACACACATAATATATGTGTGTGTATACATATATGTATGTATATATATATATATATATATATATATATATATATATATATATATATATATATATATATACATACACATGTATACATTTATATGTCACGTACATGTATGTATATATTAATGTATGTATAACTGTGCGTATGAACATATGTGTGAATATATGTTTGTATGTGTATTTACACCTATATTTGTATATAAATATATGCACGTATGAATGTACGCATAAGTGTACGTGCGTACGCATTTATGTGTGCAAATATGTATGTATTGCATGTGCGTCTGTGTGCGTTTGTATGTACCTGATAAACCAATCAATAAATAGTAATCAAGTAGAAAATTGCCAATAAAGATCAAATTGACAAAACACACAGATCATCATCTTCATCTTCATCACCATCAGCAGCAGCATCTTTTTCATCATCATGATCATCATCATCATCATCATCATCATCATTATCATCACCACCCTCATCATCATCATCATCATCATCATCATCATCACCATCATCATCATCATCATCATCATCATCATCATCATCATCATCGTTCGTTCTCATTATCTTTAGCATTTCTGAAGAAATACCATCATCCAACTTTTTCAGAGGAAGTATTACCTTCACAGTTAACTCTACCCTTGTAACTACCATCATCCTCAACATCGTCATCATCATCATCATCATCATCATCATCATCATCATCATCATCATCATCATCATCATTATCCTCAGCTGCGGCAGTTCTAGCACCAACCGGAGCATTACAATCTTCAAGTGTAGTATAAAGAGCAACAGATAAGAACATTATGCATGGTGTAGAGTGTATCTGGTGCGCTGCTGGTTATTCACTTCGGTGCTATTGGTGACATCCAGAGTATTGCTGTAGTTATTGTAAATGTGGAGATGATAATCTTTGCTGCATTGGTAGAGATCGTGGCGAAGGCATCATGAGCAGATTTAAATATGCATACATATAGAATATATATGCGGCTGGGTGTATCTATATAATATACATACAAAAACACACACACATATATTATATACATATGTATGTATGTATGTATGTATGTATGTATGTATGTATGTATGTATGTATGTATGTATGTATGTAAACATTACGAAGAAACTCTCGTGCAATATGTGTGTATGTCAATCTGTCTGTTTGTCTGTGTATACTCAAACACTCACATGCACCAAACAATTACAAAGATTACGAGGACTGGTACATCTAATTTTTCTTTTAATTTAACAGTTAGTCATACACCACAAATACGTGTTTCTACTGCACAGAGTATGTGCAGTTGCATATGTAACGCCGCGTATTCTGCTTTACACTCCCGAAAACATTAATAATCCAGGAGAGTGACCTCGGATTTACCCATCAGAGGAATTACAGCTGGATTGCTCATACTAAGCAATCATTAATTCTTGTTTTTTTTTTATTACTACTTGGTGCAGTTAGCTGAAACCTGGAATATAGATGAGAGCTATTACGGTACCCACCTGGATAATTTATCCCTGTATACTCATGTTATATATATATATATATATGCCCAGGCGTGGCTGTGTGGTGAGAGGCTTGCTTCCTGACCACATGGATCTGGATTCCGTTCCATGTGTGGAACCTTGGGAAATTGTTTTCTATTGTAGTCTCGAGTCGACTAAAGCCTAGTGAGTGAATTTGATAGATGGAAACTGAAAGAAGCCTGTCGTACATATATATCTATCTATATTATACTAAAACTCAAAGTTTGTTTTCCTGCCACTTGATTAAGAGGATAAAGATTATAAATAGAATATTCATTTCCCCCTTTAGGAAAAAAAATCAAGCTGAAAAGGTCGACACTCCAAAGAGTCATCGAGGCTACCGCTGTCCGTCCATTTTTCTTACTTTCTTTTCTCTTCCCTTAATCCTTTGTACATGTGCTGTGGACTTGAAAGATAGAAATTCTCTCTATATTTTTTTTATGAAATATTTTTTGTATCACGAGTACTTGATTTTTATTTTTTGTTTTGTTTTTTGTTAAAAGGGAAAATTACAATATTATTTAAAATATATTAATCGTTATCATCTTAATCAAAAGGCAGAAAAACAGAAAGACTATCTCTTTATTGACAAAGATCAGTTGCAATGAGAGGTGTTGAATCTCATAAGAATCGAAAACCAACAACAAATGGGTTGTACCTCATAATGAAAATCTTTTAAGGGCATTCCAATGCCACTGCACCGTTGAAATCGTTGCCTCAGGTCAATTAAGTGCGTCATCAAGTACACGCTGAAAGGAAATGACCAAGCTGCTGCTCCAATAAACAAAGATAACGAAATTAGCCAATATTTAATGGGTAGATATATTGGACCATCCGAAGCAGTTGCATATATTTTAGGATTTTCAATTCATAAAAGAGCACCTGCTATAGTGAGAAAGCAAGTTCATCTACCAGATGAACAAAGAATGGCACGAAGGAAAGCGAGGAAAGAAATTGAAGACCATTTGAACGTTTTAAAAGAAGAAACATCTGGTCGTGTTTATGTTGTCCCACCAAAGACAGGAGAAGTGTATTATTTAAGAATTTCATTGCACGACGGTGGAAATAGTATTTTTTTCCTTTACCGCTGCGCCCCAGTATTTTCAACTTGGAGTGATTTTGACCCAACGGGTCATGGCGGGTACACCTATATATATTATACATTTGTTGGTGTATATATATATATATATATATATATATAT
>NC_068987.1:103659864-103661160 GCF_001194135.2 Octopus bimaculoides
TATGTGTATGTGTATGTATATATATATATATAGATAGATAGATAGATTAAATAATGAGCGTAGAAATTGACATAAATCAATTAAAACCAGTGGCTTAGCATATTTTAAAAATCCGAAGATTAAAAATTATATTACATGCAAAATTAAGGGGAATGACCACCAAAGTGAACTCCTAATATGCTAAATACAGACGTCAAATCGCCTTCTCACGAAGAGTGTGTTCTCAATAAAAAAAATTCCAGCAAAACGCCAGAATGTCAAAATGAGTAAGACAAATGAAAATATACGAAATAAAAAACGACTACCTACGTGGTTAGGCGATTTGACGTCTATATCTATCATATTAGGAGTCCACTTTGGTGGTCATTCCTCTTAATTTTGTTTGTGATATATATATATATATATATATATATATAAGAGACAGATATTGATATCTAGAAAACCCAAAGAGTGTCAGGTAACGCTAAGTAAGTGCTATGGACAGACTGTAGTTAAACTGTTGGTTCGATAGTCATGCGAGTGAGGAGTCTAATGTGGGTCTTGTATTAGCATTCAAATATTTATTAGAGAGAATGGGATAACGAAGTCAAGGCTGTGAGGAGTTTTCAGAACATTAATAAGGAAATAGTCTTACAACTGTTTCTGGGATATTATGGATATCCCTTCATCAGAGATGGTGTGAGAAGGTTGGATTGAGGAAATATTTGAATTTGAATTATTATGGAAAAGGAGGACATAGGGAATATAGAGGGAAATAAGAGAATGAAAGTAGAAGTAAGATATATAAAGATATTGTAGTAGCAGTTCCGTTATCTGAGGAAAATGGTGTATAGAAGTGATAAAAAATTTTCCTGTACATGGTATATTAGTTCCAATAACAGTTCATGTTTAGTCACTTCGAGAAAGAAAAAGTTTCCACAGCTCCATACTTTGAAATGATTAAACATGAACTGCTACTGAAACTTACATACCATGTACAGGAAATTTTTTTACACCTTCTATACACATTCTCAGTTCAACCTTCTCACATCGTCTCTGATGAAAGGATATCCATAATGTCCCAGAAACAGCTGTAAGACTATTTCCTTATAAATGCCCTGAAAACTCCTCAGAGCCTTGGCTTTGTTATCACATTCTCTCTAACATATATGTGTGTGTGTGTGTGTGTGTGTGTGTGTGTGTGTGTGTGTGTGTGTGTGTGTGCGCGCGTATGTGTTTGTGTGTGTGTGTGTGCGCCTTTCTGTCTGTGTTGGTCTCACTACCACCGCTTGACAACCAGTGTTAATGCGCTAACAT
>NC_068987.1:103661503-103662193 GCF_001194135.2 Octopus bimaculoides
ACTATCACATATAGAAAAATTAATAATTAAAAGCACAATAAATGAGTATAATATAAAGTAAAGTAAATATCATAATATTATATTATATTATATTATATTATATTTATCTTATGATATTTACTTTACTTTATATTATACTCATTTATTGTGCTTTTAATTATTAATTTTTCTATATGTGATAGTGGATTTTCATCGATGAGTTCTTGAAACTTGGTTATTTTCCCTAAAACTATATATATATATATATACTCATGCATACAAACATGTGCATTCATACATAGATATATGCATACATGCATACATAAATATATGCATAATGTCTACATGCATGCATACATACATTCATACATACATACACAAATACAGACATGCATATCAACACAGAGTAAGGAAAAAACAAACTGACAAAAGGTGTCCAGAGTTAAATTCATTTCGAAAATTCGATTAATGAAAGATAAGGATAACTCAACACAGTTTATTGGCAAAGAAATAAAGGTGTATTAGAAACATCAGAACACTTCTAAATAGACTTTACTGATTGCATGCAGCACATCTAAACGTTACAATACAAGAAATTGCAGAAATCGTAAAGGTAATTTATGAACTCACTGTATAGTTTCGAAGCGTTTTCTAGTGCAATTTCACACACACACACACACACACACACACACACACACACACACACACAAA
>NC_068987.1:103663181-103665914 GCF_001194135.2 Octopus bimaculoides
AAGAAGAAGAAGGTGATGATGATGATGATGATGAAGAAGCTAGATATAAATAATAGTAATTAAAATATACACACTACCATATGACTAAGTGTAATGGAAGCAAAACTAATAATGATGATAGAGTTTGAAGAAGAAGAAGAAGAAGAAGAAGAAGAAGAAGAAGAAGAAGAAGAAGAAGAAGAAGAAGAAGAAGAAGAAGAAGAAGAAGAAGAAGGTGATGATGATATTATCATTAGTGTAGGTCAATGGAAGTCAGAAATAGGGGAAAAGTTATTCACTAGGTCATATCTATCGGAGAAAATTATTCTATGACAATATTTAGAGAAACTCACAGAAGTAATTCAATATCAATCTCCTTCCTATGAAACATTCCTCTGAAGTTGGCTGTAGAGTCAGGTGACGATCATTTCTGAAAAATCTTGTAAAAATTCTAAACCACTTTCATACCGACCGCAAGGCTTAAAATATGATTGTTACAATAGAAAGAAGGAAACCAGAGTGCTCCACTTGTGGTAACACTATCCCTCTAAGGGTTGTGTGTTTTCTCATTAAAGTATCATATCTTTCAATAAATATAACGAAGCAAAACAAGCAGCAACCACAACAGGAACTACAAGGGACTCAACAAGACCAGAAAAGAACAGAAACAACAACGGAAAAAAATAAGATCACAATTACAGCAATAATGACTACAACAAACTCTCTTCTAATTTCCCCAAGAATAAGGAAATAATTGTGTACTAAGAATAAAGCATTCTTTCTTAGGAGACGAGCACATCAACGTCTTGATGCAGTGCAAGAAGGGGAAGATGAGCCTAGAGAAGAAGGTACTATGACTCAATGCGTAACTCAAAGGTAATGTATGACTCAAAGGTTCATCTCTCTGGAGAAGTAACAAACATGATGCAGTTCGCAATTACGTAGATTGTGGTTTAGAATCACTGCACGACACTTTGGGCAAATGACTTCTACAATTGACAAGTGACAATTGCCTTGAGAGTGAATTTGATAGACAAAAGCTTTTGGGAAGCCCGATGTGTGTGGGTGCAACTGTGTATGTTTGTGTGCGTGCATGTGTGTGTGTGTGTGTGTGCATCTTTGCGTTTGTGCTTGCCCCTCCTCGCTAACATTTGATAACCAATGTTCGTTTGCTTAGGTCCCCGTGACTTAGATGCTTGGCAAAAGTGTTGATAAATAAGTACCACACTTAAAATTAAGTATTGGGGGTGAATTGTCTTCAGGATGGTGCAACAGCATGGTCGTAGTCCATTGATCGAAACGAGTAAAATAACGGTTTCAAATTTTGATCACAGATATGACTTTCGAATTTAAACGACTTCTGATTCAGACATGCCCCTCATTTGTAATGAACATCAACGAAACACGGCTTTCAGAATTGCTGGAATCACATTTTTTTCCAGAATTTGGAATTACATTTTCCTATTGTCAGTTGTACGTTACTTTTATTTATTTGTTTATTTCCAGAATTTGTAACAGCAGGAATTTGTACATTTTAGATTCTGATAGAAAAAAATGGAATATCCTGAGTCCCCAATCTCTGCATTAGACACTATAAAAAGTGACTTATTCGCAAAATAATTCAGTTAGAACAATCAGGTAAATTAATACTACAGTTTTAAATATAAACTTTGTTTGACAAAAGAAATGACAAAATATTTAGGAGTAAAGTTTAATTTTGAGTTCTATATTTGCTATATTTTTTACGTATTTTGATGAAGTTCAAATTAAAATACCACCTGAAATGTTTAGATGAAATATTTCTGAGCGAAATGAAGAGTGTCAGCATCTTCTTAAGGCAATTCCTCCAAAATATTGTGAATTCAGGTAGTTTGTTTATTATAGGTATTAATCAACCTGGCAACGCCGAAAACTGCAACAAGCAATTATGTTGATAGTGTATCGATGATGCTTCAACTTTCAGTCAATAGTTAATCGAAAGGTATCTTTCCGTCTTTCTATCTTATTCTGCGTTTTGCTTGTTTCTCGTGATTAATTATTCTAGTTTTAATCGGAAGACCAAGGAAAACGTGTCTCCACTCTAATATACTTATCTTTTAGCAAATACCTTCTCCATTGGAGGCGCGTGGCTTAGTCGTTAGGGTATTGGACTCACGATCATAAGATTGTGGTTTCGATTCTTGGACCTGACAACGCGTTGTGTTCTTGAGCAAAATACTTCATTTCACTTTGCTCCAGTCCACCCAGCTGGTAAAAGTGAGTAATCTTGCGACGGGCCCTGCCTCTCATCCAGGTGGGGAAGATATACGCCAAGGAAACCAGTGGAACCGGCCTTTATGAGTCGGCATAACTCGAGAAGGCAATTAGATTAGAGATAGAACCACCTTCGCCACATATTTCATTTTCTATCTTCTTCCCTCTCTCTCTCTCTCCCAGTCCCCTGTTCAATTCAAACCTTCCCACAATTCTTTTCTGTCTTCTCATGATTCTAATTATACCAGACATGCTTCATTCTTTTCTGATCTTGGATCTGATACCAATGATTTCCACCTCTGCTTTATTCTTTCTTTGTTCACGGCCAACATCCAACTATTTTCCCTCAATTCTTCATAGCATTACATTTTGCACAATCGACCCCAGTTTGTTGCCGGTTATTTCAAGCTAATAGAACTAAATCGGCTTAATTCTCTCGGTTACTTCGTACTGCTTTCTGTTTGCCTTAACCACACGATAATTTTTTTTTTTTTTTTTTTT
>NC_068987.1:103665924-103667235 GCF_001194135.2 Octopus bimaculoides
ATTTTTTTTTTTTTTTTGTTTTCTCGTTTATTTTCGAATACTTATAGTCGTCCAATCCCATTCACTATTCCGAATATTATGAAGCAAGCTAACAAGTATGTTGATACATTCTCGATAGATAAGATAGATAGATAGATAGATAGATAGATAGATAGATAGATAGATAGATAGATAGATAGATAGATAGATAGATAACTTTCTTTTATTAGCCACACAGGGCTGCACACAGAGGGTCCAAATACAAACGTAGAGCTTTTCTTTAAAAAAAAAAATCCGATCAAAAGGGATCAGTAGGGGCAAAAAAAGATAGATAGATAGATGACAGAAAACTGGATTAACGACATTATTTAAATTTACTACAATTATTTCGACGCATTGCTACACTTGTAGTACATAGGTGAGATGTGGTGCAATCATAATTCATCTTGCATCCAAGATGTAGAATGCGCTTCCTCTGGTGATTATTCAAATACGTCCTTCGTTAAATCAGGTAGCGAATAACTGTGTTCAAGCTTAATATATAATACACACACACACACACACACACACAACGTGCGCGCGGTAGCGTGTGTACGTGTGCGTGTGTGTACGTGTGTAAAAAACGGTAGCAATTACTATTTTAAACAAAATAGTCAATGAATCTGAAGTAGTTTGGATTTCATTAAAAACCAGTAAGCTTAGAATGTATATTATATGAGAAAAGTTTGAAGATTCACACATATATCTTACGTGTGAATGTGTGTGAAACTCAGAGTAACATTGATGCTTTCCAACAACACTACATTGTGCATGCATGCATATGTAGATGGATGAATGCATGAATGCATGAATGCATGAATATATGCATGTATGAATGTATATATGTATGTATGTATGTGTGTATGTATTTATGTATGTATGTATGTATGTACGTATGTATGTATGTATGTATGAATGTGTGTATGTATGTATGTATGTATGAATATATATGTATGAATAAATATATACTTATGAATGTATGTATGTATGTATGTATGTATGTATGTACGTATGTATGTATGTATGTATGTATGTATGCATGTATGTGTGTGTGACTGTATGTATATATATATGCATGTATTTATTGGTGAATATATACGAGGATATTTGTGAGCGTATATGTGTAATTCGAACGTCTTTGTTTATCTACCTATCTACCTATCTAACTACATATATGCATATATACATACACATATATCTACATATCTATTTATATATGTGTATATATGTATGTGGTTGTGCAAATATATTCGTGTGAATATATATATATATATATATATATATATATATATA
>NC_068987.1:103667422-103669470 GCF_001194135.2 Octopus bimaculoides
AGAGAGAGAGAGAGAGAGAGAGAGAGAGAGAGAGAGAGAGAGAGAGAGAGAGAGAGAATGATTCAACTCGTTAAAGCCACATCACAAGGAGCAATCCATTTATCACAATACATTCTTTTGAAGTCTCCTTGGTTGCCAACTTTCCTTCATATTGCACACACCACGTACACACACATACACGCAGGCCCACACTCACACCCCACAAGCACACGTATACCATCACGTGAGTGTACGTGCACGTGTGTATGTGTGTGTGTGTGTGTGTGTGTTTGTGTGAGTGCGTGAAACAAATGACTAAGAGTTGTAACCTTACTAAAACTGAAAACCTACGGATTGAATTTAAGTACACGGAGACAGACAAAGAACCACGCACGAAAACGTTAACTTTTTATATGTAACAATATTGACACATCACGCAAATGTGAGCGCACATAAATATATATATATACATACGTAAATAATATATACATACATAAATACATAACAACATATATATATATATACACATAGATATATGTGTATCTGGGTGTATGTATGTATGTTGTATGTATGTATGTATGTATGTATGTATGTATGTATGTATGTATGCGTATGTATATATGCGAAAGAGCAGATATAAAACGCAAGACTATACCGTTGTTCATCTCTAACATATTCTTAAAATTAAATATATATAAATATATATACATAGACTTACAAACACGCACGTACACAGACACAGATATATGTATGTATAACTTTACAAAATTATAAATTTATGTTTAAAGCTACATGAATACGTGTGAAGGTAAGTGTGTGTGTGTGAGCGGGAGATTGGATACACGCATGAGTACACCTGAAATCTGTTTTTGTGTATGTATATATATATATATATATATATATATATATATATATATATATATATATATATATATATATATATATATATATATATGATTGACCGTTGACTGAACACTATTAAATTTTTTTTCTCCGTGTTTTTCTCCTTGTCTCCGTATTCTTTCTGTTGAAGAGCGTAGCTCGAAACGTCAAAGACTTTCCGTATTCCCGAGCGTCATACTAATATATACTTTTGTTATTTACACCACCTGTCCTCGTCTGTTGTTATTTTTTGTATATTCTCCCATATATATATATATATATATACACACATATAAATTTGCACGCGCGAACAATCACACACACACTCACATACACACACAAACACACACATTTGTGCACGCATGCTTACGCACTAACTCGTGCACACAAACGCCATATTAATGAGAAGAAACTCATTCTCAAGCTATCTGATTCTACATCTAAAAAAACCATTCATCTCTATAAAAGAAATCTATGACTCATTATTACTACTATTATGATTGTGATTGTACCTATTGCTGCTGTTGGCTTTGTTGTTTTTGTTTAAGTTTTCGATAGCGTTGTTTCTAACAGCATCGTAATCATCATCATCGTTTGGTTGATATTAATGCTTGATTTTATTTCAAGTTAAGTTGACTTCTGATGTCCCTTTGTGTTATCGCTGTTATCATACATTTTACCTTCGACACGCGCACATACATACATACATACATACATTATATACGTATGTGATATGTGTATATAAATATATATATTATACATATATTTCACATATAAATATATATGTATATATATATATGACAACAGTTTGACTCAGCCTCATATGACAGAATTTTAAAGTTTCGGGGGCGCGTAGGGTGTGTATATCATCCCTAAAAATTCGTAAGCTGAATCAACTGAAGAGATGTTGGCGTGGGCTCCACCCTTGCATCCGAAACTCGGAGTTTTATCTATTTTGCTAGAAAAAGACCACCAATGGTCTGACCACTAAGAAACTATTGTTCTCAAGAAAATTCACAAACACCAGAGCGTAAGCGAGCAAAAGGGATGTCCACTTAGTGGTCAACTCTCTTATATATATGTAATATTTTTCTGAATCTTCAGATTTTTCAATTTGCTAGGCCACTGGTTTTAAATTGATATTAATCAAATTAATATTCAATTTTTCACCCCTACTATTTAAATTT
>NC_068987.1:103669855-103670576 GCF_001194135.2 Octopus bimaculoides
ATAATGTATGGGTATATTTATTTTTTTATATATTATTGTTTTATATATTATTTTCTTCATTTTGTACTACTTTGTAAAAAACATTTTCATTCTCCTTCTTCTTGATAATTTGCTTTCGCAATGAAAACCGGTTAGAAATCTTTATTAAAATATGCTTCCAGTTTAGCATTCTGCCTTTTTTTTCATTTTCCTATATATATATATATATATATATATATATATGTATGTATGTATGTATGTATTTATGTATGTATGTATATATGTATGTATGTATATATTACTCTTTTACTTTTATTTGTTTCAGTTATTTGACTGTGGCCATGCTTGAGCATCGCCTTTAGTCGAACAAATCGACCCCTAGGACTCATTCTTTGTAAGCCTGATACTTATTCTATCGGTCTCTTTTGCTGAACTGTACGGGGTCGTAAACACACCAGCATCGGTGGTCAAGCGATGGTGGGTAGACAAACACAGACATACAAACATACACACACACGCACACACACGCAAACACACACATACACATATATATGTTCCATCTACCAGATCCACTCGCAAAGATTTGGTCGGCCCGAGAATATAGCAGAAGACACTTGCCAAAGGTGCCACGCAGTGGGACTGCACCCTAAACCATGTGGTTGGTAAGCAAGCTACTTACCGCACAGCCACTCCTGCGCCTATATATATGTATGTATGAATATATGTATGTATGTATGTATAT
>NC_068987.1:103671007-103672232 GCF_001194135.2 Octopus bimaculoides
TATATATATATATATATATGTATATATATATATATATATAAATTCTTAAATCTTTAAATTGTTTCAGCTTCAAAGCTGCGGTCATGCTGGGGCACCACCGTTGACTGTGCTACACCGTTATTTGAAACCTCCTCTGATATATGGCATTGGATGAATGAGTGAGTTTGATGCTGCTGCCCTCATCTGTGTTTCTGCCGTGAGGTAGGCTCATCTGGAACCTTTGACAGGAGATCCAGTCTTGTTCTGAAGGCACCTAGATACACACTATGCTGGTCTCTCAGGCATTTTGGAAGGACATTGAAGAGCTGTAGCCCTTGAAACCCAAGCTGTTGTAGTATCCAGTCCTGTATTTTGATGGAGACGCTAAGATTTTTGGCATTATGCAGTGACGCTCTGTTCTGCTCTTTGCATAACTTTCGATGCCAAAGTTTGATAGAAGACCTTCCTGGATTTTCCAGATGGATATCTCTGCATATATCTTTCCTGCCTTCATTCTAGGGAGAAGAGTTTTAATTCTTTCAGTCTTTCCCAATAACTGATACGTTGCATTGAGACGATGTTTTTTGTGCAGCTTCGTTTGTCCGCTTCGAGTCCCGCCGTTAATTTTATATTGTGTGGTGACCATAGTTGGGAGCAGTAGTCCAAGAAGCTAAGGACGTATGCCCCTCCAAAGGACCATTATTGTCTCCTTTTCGCTTGTTCTGAAAGTTCGGAGGATCCATCCCGCAAGCCGTCTGCGTTTTATCACCATTTTATCACCATTTTATCATCATTGCTCATACCAATGCCTAGGTCACGCAATGATTTTGATTCAGGGATTGCAATTCCTTCTGGGCCATTGTATCCTGTCTGCTTGTCGTTCAGCAGTATGTGCTGGTAGCGCAGCGCTTGGAATTTTCCGGCATTAAACTGTATGTTGTTGTCCTCAGCCCACCTGTATATTGCGTCCAACTTCCGTTGCAGATGTGCAATATTTCCAGGATTTTGTATTGTTTGATAGACATTTGTGCCATCTGCATAACAAGGGTGGCTATCTGAGCAACTAGAACGATTAAACATAATGCACAGCAGAGTTTAAGGTCAATTGTTGCCAAGCGGCTTTACTCTGTGTGTTTTAGCTTCGTTACTATGGCAATAGTCCCGGTTACTTATTAATCAGACGTCGTATATTCACCTATACTGACATACATAATTGCATACATAAACTACAACTAATATTCGAATA
>NC_068987.1:103673215-103674269 GCF_001194135.2 Octopus bimaculoides
ATATATATATATATATATATATATATATATACATGTACATATATATATTTACATATATACACATAGAAATATATATATATATATATGTGTGTGTGTGTGTGTGTGTACATATATGTATGCATGTTTGTATACATGTATGTATGTGTGTATGTATGTATTTACGCATATATGCATGTATGTATGTGTATAGATATATATTTATACATATATATAATATATATGCATATGCATACACACATACACATACATGCATATATATGTGTGTGTACGTATATACACTTGGATTTATATATTGCTTGATGTCTGTATAACCTTTGCTCTTTAGCTGTAGGTGAGAGTTTCAATATAATTCTATAACATATACACAATTACTTTTGTAATTGTATTCGTTAAACATATTCAACACGCTTGTTGTGTACAAGAACGTGCTAAACTCTTTGTATTAAATTTATTGCACGCAAATGTATACATGCGAATGCGTGTGTATTTGTACGTAGATGTATGCTTGGTGTGTGTGTGTGTGTGTGTGTGTGTGCGTGTGTGTGTTTGGGGGCGGCTTTATTGTGTACGTGTAAGTAGGTTTCGGTTAAAGTTTTATGCTCAGCAAAGGAAGAGGAAAATGTTTTCAATGGCATTCTGTAATGGGATATCATGTGATATGGGAACCGAAAATACAGTCAAAGCCGTTTAATATAATCACAGCTAATGTTATCAAACGTTTATTGCTATCAAAGTTATTGAGTCTCTAACGTACTCAGTTTAACGTTACGTCCTCTGCACAACGTTATCAAACACTGATGGTTAATTTAAAATTCCTTTTCCAAACGGTAGTAATTAGTGGCGTCCATGATATTAGATGGTATACACACACACACACGCACACACACACACACACACACACACACACACATTCGCACACAAACACACAAGCATACATATGTATATTCATGTATTTTATGTCCCTCACTCTTTCGTATATCTTTAAATATATTTGCACTTCCAACTACATGTATCAATTGTCACCCTATTTGTATTTCTATATCTATATGTGGCT
>NC_068987.1:103674704-103675300 GCF_001194135.2 Octopus bimaculoides
TATATATATATATATATATATAGAGAGAGAGAGAGAGAGAGAGAGAGAGAGAGAGAGAGAGAGAATATATACATGCGTACGCTGGTTCTTTCCGGTGGTAATAGAGGAAAACGCTTGTCCAAGATGTTGCGCAGTGGATCTGAACTCAAAACCGCAAGGACGGGAAGCAATTTTTTTTACCGCACAACCATTCCTGTCTCTATGAAGATCTTTGTATCAGCATTCAGATAGAAAAACACAAAATCGAACCGGTGACATTTAGACTTTTAGTCTCACGCTCTACCAACTCAGCTATTACATGTATTGTATGCATATTACATGTATAGACGGCTATCCCTCTAAATGCATATATATATATATCAGTATGTTTGCACAGATTATCCTTTATATACCCGCAGTATTTCATTAAGTAAACAGCATTAAGTCGAATGTACATACATGATTAATTACATTGGGCAATTACCATTCTTTATTCAGACTTGGCAGATTCGTTAAAGAGTACATCAAAATACTGCACGATATTTGCTTTGGCTCTC
The DNA here is from genome assembly GCF_001194135.2 of Octopus bimaculoides. Taxonomy (NCBI): domain Eukaryota; kingdom Metazoa; phylum Mollusca; class Cephalopoda; order Octopoda; family Octopodidae; genus Octopus; species Octopus bimaculoides. Next base: position 103,675,241 of record NC_068987.1, read on the forward strand.
AGTGCTCAGAAAATGGATATACATACATACATACATACATACACACATATATATATATAT
>NC_068987.1:103675310-103675727 GCF_001194135.2 Octopus bimaculoides
ATACAGAAATATATACACATACATAAGATTGAGCGATGGAAAGATAGATAATGATAGCTAAACATAGTTATACATATATCGATTTATACAAACGTGTGTATATGTGCAGATGCATACACATATATGTGTGCATTTCTGTATGCATATATATACGCATACGCACTGACACATATAAGCCTATGAATATGAATGCATGTGCATGCGCGCGTGTGTGTATGTACATATATGTATGTGATTTGAAAATATACATATGTGTATGTGTGTATGTGTTCGTATATGTTTACGTGTATGTATGTGTGTCTATGTGTTCGGATTTGTTTAGTGTGTGTATGTGTGTGAGTGTGTCCATATAGTTCTTCCAAAATTGTTTGTATAGTTACATCTATGTGTATTTATTTGCATATATATATATATATA
>NC_068987.1:103676262-103679963 GCF_001194135.2 Octopus bimaculoides
TATATATATGAGAGCGTGTGCGTGCGTGTATAAGAGCATGTATGCAGGTATTTACGCATCTATGTATTTGTGTACGCGCGCACACCGCTGTTTCGATTATATGGAATGAAGAAACCAGAGGTTTTTTTAGTCTCTTTTTTTTAGTCCTTTGTTTCGTAGAGAAGTTTGCTACATGACGATACTACTACAAAAAGACGCCTTCGGATATTTAACTTATAACCTCTCACTACTGCGATCTAACAATATCCACACAGTGTGTGGTTAATTAAAGTGATGCATTTGATATTACTGTGTACCACCGTTGCACTAATCCATTCAGCTCCAGAAAAATTAATGAATATGTTATATATGGTATTTCTAGAAACCTATAATGATTTCCAGCCATCAATTTGCATACTATCAGTATAATACCGCCACACTACCACAACTCTACAACAACGTCACCAAAATGCGATAGCATGAGGATCAACTGTAAAAGTAACACCTACAACTACAAGAAGTTTAAACGGATCGTATAATAGTCATAGATTCACCTGCGCTGCGTAGTAAACACAGTTGTAATCTTGCATTTTTTGTTTCATATATATATGTGTGTGTGTGTGTGTGTGTGTGTTTGTGTGTCTCTGTGTGTGTGCGTGTATGTATGCATGTATATATGTATGTATATATGTATGTATATATATGTATGTATATATATATGCATATGCATATATATAATATATATATATATATATATATATATATATATATATATATATATATATATATATATATATATATATATATATATTCATATATGTATGTAATTGTATGTATATATGCATGCTTGTATGGAAGCTTATTTGTATCTATGAATGGATGTACATATCTTGTACATACAGGAGAAATATATATATAATATTTATATATGTACATGTAAATGTCGAACGTTGAAAATGAGTTCTCAACACTGCATTGCTGGATACAATTTCTTTATTTATGTATCAAGGCTACCGTTGGTTTCATGTTAAGAAAAAATGTATATGTAGGCGCATGACTCAGTGGTTAGAGTGTCGGGCTCACAATCTCGGACTGGGATGTATGTTGTGTTCTTGAGCAAGACACTTTATTTCACGTCTCTCCAGTTTGCTCAGCAGTAGAAATGAATTGTGACGTCACTGGTGGCAAGCTTTATTGGCCTTTGCTTTTCCCTTGGATAACATCGGTGGCGTGGAGAGGGGAGGCTGGTATGCATGGGTGACTACTGGTCTTCCACAAACAACCGTCCCCGGAATTGTGCCTCGGAAGTAACTTTCTAGGAGCAATCCTATGGTCATTCATGACCGAAGCGAGTCTTTGTATGTAATGTATGTATATATATATATATATATATATATATATATATATATATATATATATATATATATATATATATATATATACAGGGTGCGGACGGTATCTGAAGGCCCATGCATTTTTAGTCATTATTTTATTTGACTAATTTTATTGAACTTCTATTACAGAAAATAGCAATGACAAGCCCTATGCTTACTAATGAAATGAAAAGGCATGATGTGATTGTGGCTTTGTAGGCTAAGCATAGAGATTTTAAAATATCTCGTTTTCTGAAAGTTGCTAGATCTTTTGTCCACAAGATTCGGTGTGAATTAAAGAAGGGGATGGAAGCGCATTGCCTGTATGAAAACGTAAGAAACGTTCCAAACGCTCTGTTTCTATCAGAGCACTTGAATTTATTCAGGAAGTTAAGCAAAACAGTCCAGGAAAATCAGTGAGGTCAATTGCAATAAATTTCGGGTGTCAGGAAAAGCAATCAGAAATGTTGTGCATGAAGACATCGGATACAAATTTTACGTGATGAGGAGAGGTCAATTCGTATCAGAAAAATCAAAAGAAATCTGTTTAATCAGTTCCAAAAGACTGTTGAACAAACTTTAAAATCTATCAGAAGATGGTTGGATTTGGTTTTTCTCAGATGAGAAAAAGCTTTGACTAGGACCAGAAAACTAACAGAAGAAATGACAGATGGCTATGTGCAGACCTTCTGAGGCACACAAAATTGTTGTTAGGAATGAAGGACATGTGATACCTCCTCACTTGTTTTCCACAAGGCCTTAGTGTGAATGCTGTTGCGTATATTGAGCTTCTGGATAAAGTTGTTAAGCCTTGCATCAACAATGTATGCAATGAAAGACATACACTGATACAATATTCTGCACCATCACACAAGGTTCAAATGACACAAGAATGGATAGCTGACAATTTGCATGATCACATCAGCCCCAACATTTGGCCTCCTAATTCTCCAGATCTCAGTCCACTGGACTACTACGTAGGAGCACCCCCATAGCACCAAAGATTCTTTGAAAGCCGCCATAGTTCGAGTCATGACCGATATGAACAGAGACCACTTAATCCGAGTTCGTCCCCGCATAAAGGCAGTTATTGATGCTTATGGTGGTTGTTCTATTGAATGAAATTATTAAACTGATAATTTAGCTTTACGTTTATGTTATTTTTATTTTAAAAAATACAGGTTTTTTCTGTTATTATGTAAGCGTCTTTTTTAAACCACAACTATGTTCTCAAATACTGTCCGCACGCTGTGTATGTATAGCGAACGGATTAAACATAAACTATAAGCTAGCCTCACCATATGTTAAGACGCGTTACCTATTGGTTAGGTTATTGCGCTCCCGATTTCAAGCTTATGGTTTCGATACCCATATTAAGCAGTCCGCTGTGTTCTTGAGCAAAACACTTTATTTCACGTTGCTCCAGTTCAATCATCTGTAAATGAGTAATTCTACAACGGACTGGGGAAATGTTGCAGTCTCGGTTACCAGCACTTTGATTTTTAGGTTTTGGGACAGTAATGTCCAGCGGCAAATGTCGATCATTCCATATTAAGGAGATAGGAAAAGGATGAGTAGAAATATGAACAAAAAAAGTTGGAAAATTAAAACAGAGGAAAAGAGAAAGAGAGAGAAAATAGAAACGATATATAAAATGAATTACAAAACAGATAAAAGAACACATTGATGTGAACAACAACGATGTCATGAGGTCAAGGCCAACGATGAATGTCATGCGGTCGAGGTCAATCAACTTGTAAAACTTCAATATATACCTGGTGATTATATACAAGTTCAGCATCAAAGAATAAAAAACAAAATTTGGGGTTTAAGAGATTTTGATTTTAAATAAATTTCAAATGGTTGCACGGAATTTTTGTTAGTGAGCGAGTCGCAGTCCTGCAGTAAAAATATTCTCACTTTGAATAGTAAATGGAAAGTTAATCAACCAAGTTTTATGTACATTATTTCCATTATTTATATTCGACGGATATTTGTCTTCATCTTGTTTGCTGTTAACACACCGTTTCAGCTGATATACTCTCTATCCTTCATCAGGTGTCTTGGGGAAATTTCGAACCTGGGTTCTCATTCCTAAGGTATTTTTCGATGTTGTTGTTGTTGTTATTATTATTATTATTATTATTATTATTATTATTCAGGTCACTGCCTGGAATCGAACTCGGAATCTTGGGGTTAATAGCCCGCGATCTTAACCACTACACTAATTGACAAGCGATCTCAGATCAAGCCCATCGCAAGAGAAGTACACGCATATACATATACGTGTGTGTGTGTGTATAAACACAGACACATATTTACATATATATATATATATATATATATATA
>NC_068987.1:103680798-103682063 GCF_001194135.2 Octopus bimaculoides
ATATATAAATATATAAATATTCCCCCTCTAACATCTCCGTCTTTAGCCTCGCTCTGCAACACGGATTCACACACTCACGACTCCGCTTTGAACAGCGGTATATCTTTAATCTACGAACAACTATCCCCTTCGGACTAAACACAACCCCCTCTTCCTATTGACTGCCTCTACACCTCCTGCAACTAAGCAACTTTATTTCATTTTTCATTTTTTGCTTGTAATTGCGCCATTTTATATTGCATTAACTTCTTCTTTACCTCCTTTCAACCTTTTTTTATAATTTATTGTTTTTATTTGTATATATACGCACACATACACACACATACGTACATATATACACACACACGAAACAACACACGTACCCGTGTACACACATGAGCGCACATGTACCTCCCACGCACACCACACACATACAACACATATACATGCACATATACACACACACATACTTCCACACACATACACACACGCACACATACACACACACACACACATACACACACACACATACATGCATGCACGCACACATGCACACACACATGCACACACACACGCACACACTCGCATACATACACACACACACACACACATACACCCACGCACGCGCACACATATGCGCGTACACACACACGTGCACAAACTCACGCACACACACATACACATGCACAGGAATGCACACATACCTAACCCACACAACCCCACGCACACTCAGACACACATACCTATACACACACTCATAAACGTACACACAACCACAAACACATACATACTCAAGCACACGCGCGTATACGCAACAAAATGCACACATAACCTGACACACATCCCCACGTTCACACACACATATACACATGCACGCACATACACACATGCGCATACGCACATACATACACACGCACATATACACACGTGCATATGCACACGCACACACACATATACACACGTACATATACATACATACACACGCACACACACACAAGCGCAAACACACGTACGCACACGAATGCATACATACACACGCACCGATACACGTACACACAACTACACGCACATACACATACACATACACACGCACATGCATACACGCGCAAAAAACGCACCTATGCCTCCTACACAATTCCTCGTTCACACGTACAAGCACACACACACACACAGAGTAAAGTACAATTACTCCAAAGACACAACTTAACGCGTACACACATACCCACACGTACAAACACATACATACATACATACATACATACATACATACATACATACACTCACAC
>NC_068987.1:103682531-103684484 GCF_001194135.2 Octopus bimaculoides
TATATATATTCTCTCCTTGTTTCTTTCTGTGTTCCTTTCTGTGGAAGAGCGTAGGTTCGAAACGTTAAAGACTTTTTCAATACCCGAGCGTCATACTAATACATCTGTTTGTTTTCTACACCACCTCTCTTCGTCTGTTGTTTTTTGTGAATTCTCCCTATATATTTATATATATATATATATATTCACGCACACACATACATTTATCGTTCTCTCTGGCAAATAGTTTTACCCAAAAAAAATATGCTTTAAATGTCAGTTAATTATTAAGCTATATAATTCCTATAACAGTACATTTTTTCAATTTTGAACTTAATAACAAAATTTCCAACACACCTTCAAAGTTGGAAGTTCAACTTGTTTGAGTTCTCTGCGCCGGACATAAGAACAAACTACTTTTACGATCATCTGTGTGGCTCTGTTGATTACGGTTGAAAGTAGCCTGAATCAATCTCATGTGTAAGTGTGTGTGAGTGTTTGTGTGTATGTGTGTATACATATATATATTCGTTATATATAGTTATGTGTATGTATATATATGTGAGTGTGTATGTATGTATATATATGTAGGTGTATATGTGTGTATGTATATATATATATATATATATATATATATATATATATAAACGCAGGAGTGGGTGTGCGCTAAGTAGCTTGCTTACTAATCACATGGTCCCGATTCTGTCCCTAGTGTCATCTTCTATAGCCTCGGGCCGACCAATGCCTTGTGAGTGGATTTGGTAGACGGAAACTGAAAGAAGCCCATCGTATACATATGTGTGTGTGTTTGTGCGTGTGTGTGTTTGTGTGTGTGTGTATGTTTGTGGATCTGTGTTTGTGCCACCACTGTCGCAAAAGAGACCGATAGAATAAGTTCTAGGCTTACAAAGAATAAATCCTGTGGTCGATTTGTTCCATTAAAGGCGGTGCTCCAGCATGGCTGCAGTCAACTGAAACCAATAAAAGAATAAAATAATATATATACACACACATAGACACTCTCACACACACATATGTGTGTGTGTGTGTGTGTGTGTGTGTTTGTGTGTTATTTCTTTACTACCCACAAGGGGCTACACACAGAGGGGACAAACAAGGACAGACAAACGGATTAAGTCGATTATACCGACCCCAGTGCGTAACTGGTACTTATTTAATCGACCCCGAAAGGATGAAAGGCAAAGTCGACCTCGGCAGAATTTGAACTCAGAACGTAGCGGCAGACGAAATACCGCTAAGCATTTCGCCCGGCGTGCTAACGTTTCTGCGTGTGTGTGTGTGTGTGTAAAAGAAGCTGTGAGCTTGTCTCACGGCTTGAATTTCACACCTGACCTCTCTTTTCTCATTCGTTCAACATAACTCAACGTATGCATGTGTGCGTGCGTGCGTGCTTGTAGCCATCTATGTATGTGTGTATGTATTTATGCATATATGTATGTGTGTATGTATGTACAAGCATAAATACGTATTTGCAAATGTATGCCTTATAAATATGCCTGTATGGTGAGTATGCGCAAGTGCGTATGTTTCTGTATTTCCGTACTCTACCAGTTTTAAGTAGCACTGATTTCTAATTACCAGACTCACTGAGATTTTTAAACGTTAAATGCAAAATATTAACCAGAACACATAAAATGAAACAACGATAAACGGACAAAAAATAGGGTATCATTACAGAAATTAAAGAAATTAGGACGTCGGAGTTTCACCTGAGAATTTACAACTGTTTAAGATGTCTTGTTGCGTGATGAATATAATTTAAAGAACTTCATTAAGGGAACAGCAAGATGTGTATTCACACTATCAAAACTTTTTCTTTGTATATTTGTATTGCAGTATTATACATACATACTTCTCACACACACACATACACACACACACACACACACACGTGTATATATATATATATATATATATATATATATATATATATATATATATATATATATATAT
>NC_068987.1:103684499-103691162 GCF_001194135.2 Octopus bimaculoides
GTGTGTGTGTGTGTGTGTGTGTGTGTGTGTGTGTGTGTGTGTGTGTGTGTGTGTGTGCATACATATCTACACTCATTTATGCGACCATGGGTATACGCATATATACACACACAAACACAGATGTATGTCTTTGTGTGTTGAAAATGTTTTTGTATATATGAAGTTATCTTTTTAATTATATACATACATATGTGTATGTATGTATGCATGTATGTATGTATGTATGTGCTGGTGTGTCTTTATACTTAGATAGTCAGTGTTTTATAAAAGGAGATAGCAATGCAGAAAGTAGTTAAAATATATTAAAATTTATCAATATTTCTCGTGAACATTTCCATTTAAAAAGCTTTAAAGAACGAATGGCATGTAAATAACGTGCCCAACCTTTATGGGTTATCTTCGAATTACCAGGTGATTATCGATATAAAAATTTGAAGCTGCAGGTTGTTTCTCCATGTTATCAGTGCCAAGGTGGGATGATGTACATGCGAGTATAAATTGGGTTAAGTGGTGTGAGTTTCAATATCTATGTTATCCATTGGTACTCAATTCAAACCGGTTGGTTTGTGTCTTTTTAATATATCAGAATAGCCGGATGTCACCGATATTACTGTCAGTTGCTTTAATAATAAATGCGATGTATTTCGTCGTGTTCCTTTTTCAAGACTTTTGGGTTTTTTGTGTTTTTTTTTTGTTGTTTTTTTGGTAAAGAGTGTATATCGAAATATTCTTTAGTTCGGACGTTTTGTGAGTGCTGATGTACAATATTTCAGGTACAATTTTTTTGTCTACGAAGATATTGTTTATAATGACAATGATGTTTGCATACAGTGGTGGCTAGAAATCTATATATTCCCTGATGCAGTATGACATTAGGTAATATCGTCTCAGATATACTATATCATATGTAAAACAATGGGATAATCATTGCCAAAATGCCCTTCATTAATACCTGCTCGGTTAGAGCTAAACTAAGGTTAAATAACAATAAAAATGTTATTTGAGCTGAACTCATTAAAAGATTCGGGTCCCAATTCCTCTGTCTTTAACATAACACCACTTCCCATCTCAGAACGAAGATCTTAGTAGTTAAATGAGACTGTAAATGCTTGAAAACAGTCACTAGGATAATCAGGTGCTAGTAATCATCTACGTCGGGATGAATTAGTCCCCACTTCAGAAATAGTAGTCCTCGCATCAAACGACAATTTTCACTTCAGATCGGAGGACTCCAACATGTACTGATTCTGCGTTTCTGTTTTGTTTTGTTTTTATATGTTACTATTTAGTTAACTCACTAAGTTTACCAGTGTGTGTAGGCACCAAGTGAAACCACAGAACAACAAGAGAAAATTCTTCACCAGCTGGCCATAAACATTCATTTCACTTGCCAATGTGCACAACTGCCATTAGTCAATCACTGTCTAACAAAATTAATCGAGCAAAATTTAAATGTCACTGTTTTTGTGTGGTTAATTTGTTTTTCTATGTTCGGATGGTCGGTTGGTACATCCGCTCTAGTACTTCAGAAGCTATTGAGACTAAAATAAAATCTTGTTTTTTGTTTTTTTTCATACAAAATGATATTTCAAACAAGTTTCTTGGATACTATGAACGCAGTCAACTTTATCTAAAATGCTACGGTTTGTATAAAAATAAAGAAAACTTAATCAGTTACGCGAAAAACGAAGTTTGATGAAATATGACTCCCACGTGAATTAACAGCAGAATAATTTTGATCACAAATACTTGTGGTTACACTAGATGGTAGTAAAAAATGTAATTTAAATTTTGGCACAAGGCCAGCAATTTCGGGGGAGGAGCTAAGTCATTTACATCGACCCCCGTACTCAGCTGGTACTTATTTTATCGACCTCGAAAGGATGAAAGGTACAGTCGATCCCGGTGGAATTTGAACTCAGAACGTGAAACGATTAAAATGCTCCTAAGCATTTTGTCCAGTGTGGTATCGATTCTGTCAGCTTGCCTCCGTAACGGAATCTAAATATTGATCACACATATTAATTATATAAATCATCATAAATTCTTACCCTATATACACCCCGGCCATACTGGAGCACTGCTTCGGAGGATGCTTTAGTCGAACAAATAGACCTCAGCAATTATTTTTTGTTGAAGCCTACTACTTATTCTAACGATCTCTTTTGCTGCACCGCTAGGCTACGGGGACATAAAGAAACCAACACCTGGTGTCAATCAATGGTAGACAACAACCACAATCACAAAGACACATACATAGATACATGCATATGTGTGTGTATGTATATATACACATACATACACTCATCCACACACACATACACATACATGTATATATATATATATATATATAAGATAAACTTACATGGAAATGGATTCGTGGCGTGCAATCATATAATAGTATAAATAATATATGTATACATATATATATGTGTGTATTTGTGTGTGTGTGTGTGTGTGTGTGTGTGTGTGTGTGTGTGTGTGTATGTGTGTGTGTGTGTGTGTACATATTTACGTATATACGTATATACATATGCATATATGGGTACAGGACGTCATAAAACGTAAACAACATGAAATACGAACTACGAAAACATGGAATACGAACACCGAAAGAAACAAATTGAAAACAAGACAAGTAACATAAAGAGCGACCCTTCATCAGTTGTCGGTTGTTTATCAACTCCATATTTCGAGCAATTACGACAAGATGTATCTTCAACAAAGCAGTTGCTCCCGCAAAACAAAATGAAATTTGGGATTTGCGCAGAGTTAAAGTTGGTAACCAAAACAGGACAGTGAAAACAAATAGAAAGGGCGACTAAGCCATAATGAGGTGGAGTAGCAAACACTGGAGGAACAAGCTTTGACAGGAGAAAAGATAGAAGACGGACAAGAATGCGTGTGATGTGTGTGGCAGATCAAAAGGAAAGAAAGAAGCTCAAGTTAGGAAAAGAAAGATGGCCAATGGTCACGTGTGAGCAACAAGAGAATAAAGGAGGAAGAGTGAGAAAGAGAGAGGGAGACAGATAGAAAACGGGGAGGGGAGAGAAAACAAACAGTAAGGGCTGCTAAGCCATAACGAGGTGAGGTAGCAATCGCTTGAGGAATAAGCTTTGATAGGAGAAAAGATAGGAGAGGAGACAGACAAGAATGCATTCTTGTCTGTCTCCTCTCCTATCTTTTGTCCTGTCAAACCTTGTTCCTTCAGCGCGTTCTACCTCACCTCCTTATGGCTTAGATGCCCTTACTGTTTGTTTTCGCTGTCCTGCTTTTGTTACCAACTTACCCTCCGCAAATCCCAAATTCAATTTTGCTTTGCGGGAACAACTGTTTCGTCGAAGACACATCTTGTCGTAATTGCTCGAAATGTGGATTACCTAAACAGCCGACAACTGATGAAGGGTCATTCTTTATGTTACTTGTCTTGTTTTTCATTGGTTTCTTTCGATGGTCGCAAAAAAAAGTTCGTATTCCATGTTTTCGTATTTCATGTTGTTTACGCTTTATTACGTCCTGTACCCATATATACATATGTATATACATATATATGTAACTCTGTACATATATGTATGTATATATGCATATATATATATATATATATATATATATATATATATATATATATATATGCGAGTAAAAATAAATACAAAAAAGGTGGGTTTTTTTGTATGATTGTGTATAGAGGAATATATTATTTTGTTTAAAAGAGTTCCAACACTGTCTGTTTTTTATGTTTTATTTATATTCCTGCAGAACCAATGTGGGGCATAGAATATGGAATATACAATATATAATATAATATAAAATATATAATATAAAATAAGATAAAATAAAATTAAAATGGATAGCACCATATATATATATATATATATATATATATACATATATATATATATTTATATATATATATATAATATATATTCATATATACAGAAACACAGAGAGAGGAAGAGAGAGTGAAGGAGAGAGAGAGAGTGGAGGAGAGAGTGGAGGAGAAAGTGGAGGAGAGAGACTGGAGGAGAGAGAGTGTGGAGGAAAGAGAGTGGGGAGGAGAGAGAGTGGGAAGAGTGCAAGAGAGTAAGTAAAGAAATTTTTGGAGTACTTCTATACAGTGACACCATATTAAAAGGAATACACATGCGTAAACGTGCGCATGTTGCCCTCGCAAGCAAACACATACACATTGTGTATGTATACGCGAAGTAAAATCGTGTGTGTGTGTGTGTGTATGTGTCTGTGTGCGCGTGTGCGTGTTTATTGAACTGTAATACCTGTAGAGGTGACCATAAGACCAGAATTCAATTCGATTTAAAAAGTAACACTATCAACTTCAACTGAATACCAACGCAAGAAGCTCGTTCGAATGAGTTCACTTTGAAAACGCAGTAAGTGATGGAGCCTTGTTGAAGTTACAGTGACTAGGATGCACAATTACATACAGAGCAATGTGCAGTTGCTGCAGTCGAAACATATGTTAGTCATTGTTATATATTCTGCAGAAAACTTTTTAATAAAAAACTTTTGGGATGTGAATAAATCTCCACTCTCCTTTTGGTTTTCAATTATGTAGATATGTGTGTGTGTGTATGTACACACACACATATATTATTTCGCGTAAACATATGCACACACACACACACACACACACACACACCTATACATTAATAAAACTACTAAATTTACACTAATACAAAGAAATGTATATATGTGCGCACGTAATCAGATCAGTTGCCATGCGCACAGAAAATGGCTCAAACGTTGTTGTGTGTGAGTGTATGTACGTGTGAGTGTATGTATGTGTGAGTGTATGTATGTGTGAGTGTATGTATGTGTGTATATGTGTGTATGTTTGTATACCTGTTATATTTTCATGCGTGTCTCGTTTTCTGAGTCCGTATGTGTATTTTTGTAATTATATATGCAAGTGTGAGTAAAGTGGTTTGAATGACGTTGTATCTGTAGGTTGAGTTTATGTATTGTGTGTGTACGTGTGTATGTGCGCATATGCGTAATTGTGTGTGTGTGTACTGCGTGTTTATGTAGTTATGTGTTTGTTTATGTGCTTGAAAACAACAGAACGTCGAATATTGTTATTCTACAAGATTAGAACTTCAAGAAAACGGATTTTAAAATAAAATAACAACTATAATAACAACAACGGGAAAAAAACAAACAAACAAACAACCGCAACATTAACGGTGATACAGAAACAAGACTAAATGTAAAATGGTGGAAAGTAATGCAGTTTTTATCCGATACATTGCGTTTGCGACACGCATTTCGCAAGCACTCCTTTAAAACACAACCAAATACGCATCGAACGAGAGACCGACAGACCAACCACCGCCATCACTACCATAACTACACTAATTACAACCTCCATCACCATCATCACCACCGCTACAACCAATTTCCTATATGGTTTATTCTTTTCTTTTATCTAAACAAACCAATTTAAGCAGAGACTTGTGCCTCCTACTGAAAAAAAAAATCATCATTGAAGCACGAATTCGCATATTGCAATTAAATTTTACAAATTTGGTAGTTTTGTACTTTGTTGGATGAATGCTTGTTGCTTAAATCTGTTCTGCAACGCCATCTAGCGGATTTAGGGGAAAATCAAATCAAATGAGAGGCAGGGAGGGAAGGTGGATTGCAGAGCAACTTTAAGTTAGACGGACAAGCAGACAGTCGGGCAGACAGTCAGGCAGACAGACAGGCAGGCTAACAAAAGTAAGGAACAAATTGATAATGTGTCAGATAAATGGATGGGTACTGTGCGGGTAGCGGAGGCGCAATGGCCCAGTGGTTAGGGCAGCGGACTCGCGGTCATAGGATCGCGGTTTCGATTCCCAGACTGGGCGTTGTGAGTGTTTATTGAGCGAAAACACCTAAAGCTCCACGAGGCTCCGGCAGGGGTTGGTGGCGAACCCTGCTGTACTCTTCCACCACAACTTTCTCTCACTCTTTCTTCCTGTTTCTGTTGTGCCTGTAATTCAAAGGGTCAGCCTTGACACACTGTGTCACGCTGAATATCCCCGAGAACTACGTTAAGGGCACACGTGTCTGTGGAGTGCTCAGCCACTTGCACGTTAATTTCATGAGCAGGCTGTTTCGCTGATCGGATCAACTGGAACCCTCGACGTCGTAAGCGACGGAGTGCCAACACAACACACCAACACTGTACGGGTGAACAGGTGGGGGATTGTGGGAAGTATACCGGTCTGGAAGTTGGGTGTTGGGTTGTTGTTTAGCCCAAGGTGAGTCTTGATTGAGCAACCCTATAGCCAAAGATGTTCATGCCAAGATCAAGCCATCTTTTTGTCAAGCAGTGTGATTTAAGTGTACATACAATTCCAAAGTGCAGTTTCCTCTTTTTTAAGACAGTAGTGTATGATTTTAGTGAGAGTTTTTCTAGCAAACTGAGTCACTCCGTAGACGTTTCATAATCACCATCAGAAGCAGCAACAGCGGCAACAGCATTATCACCATCATGGTGATAAGAAAGGCTGCGATGATGACTGCAAGGGGCATAACAGTATTTTTCCAAAGAATACACTAGCGTTGCTGTTGATTCCGCTGTAGGTGTTGATGCTGCTGCTGATGATGATGATGATGATGATGTTGTTGTTGTTGTTGTTGTTATTGTTGCTGCTGCTG
>NC_068987.1:103691968-103692646 GCF_001194135.2 Octopus bimaculoides
AAAGTGGAGATGCAGATGTTTCTAACATTAGCAGAAGCCGACAGATTCTCAAAGAAGGAGAAGATTGGATTGAACCAACCTCAGTGTGTGTGTGTGTGTGTGTGTGTGTGTGTGTAAAATAATTAAATGCGACAGAAGTAGTATTAATACCAAAAGATAATATCAATCTCCTACTTAATAAAGGTGTGTTAGAAAACAGAATACTGTGTTCTTTACTATAACAGGACTTCTCATATGAACTTGTGGTGCACAAAAGCACTCGTGTTTATATCGTTGACCATCCGCTACAGCCACAGGAACTACGGGAGATAAATATTACCCTTTGTTATTAATAATGCTTTTGTCGCTATAAATTATTCTTAATACGCCCACAAGCTATTTGCGGCAGCAGTGCCTGAGTAGATACTGATGTTGTTTATATCGCTGAACATCTGCCATTAACAAGCCCAAGAAAGAGCAAAATCACATTACCTGGTAGTTCTAACGGCCGTAGCGGACGGTCATTGTCCGTCAGCGATATAAAACGAACGCCTTATGAGCAACAAGTTCAAATGAGAGGTCATGCCTTGGTAAATGATGTCGTATTGTGTTCTAACATAATATCCCCATTAAGTGGGAGATAAATATAAAATATATGTGTGTGCATGTGTGTATAAAGATATACATATCTGTATATAT
>NC_068987.1:103692706-103695315 GCF_001194135.2 Octopus bimaculoides
TATATATATATATATATATATATATATATATATGACGTGTGTATGTGTGTGTGTGTGTATTTCAAGCAGATAAAAATACGATGACACAACACCAGAGGGACGAGTAGTGGAAAAAAAATTAACCTACAGGAAAGTGTGACAGATTAGAGACACCATATATATAATTTACAGACACCCAAAAGGATTATCAAAACCTCTGTAGCAACTTCATATATAAAACAATTGTTCAAGTAGACAGAACGATAACTTTGACAAAACAGAATATGTACGTCGTTGCCATCTGCAGATATAGAACAACTACTGAACCGACCAATGAATAAGAGATAAAGAAAACATGACATTAATTATTAATTTAAAAACAACATGCAACATGTGGGTAGCAACAAGTCTATACGAGTCATTGAGTACGTTTCTGTGTGCATCAGTCAATCCTATTCAATTTAGCAACCAAATATCACTCCACAAACTATCGGGCTGGGTCCAAACAGTTATCCTTTGTTTCTAAATGGAGGCGGTAACGTCCTTTAAATTGATCAAAATATAACATTGGTATAGATATTGTAAACATATTCTTCAAAAATAAATTTTTAAATATTTTAAATATTCACTTTACTATAATAAGCCATCACAGAAATTTTGACATTTGATATTATTATTGAGCAGTTTCATATGCCATTAACCTAAGATAACACTATAAAATAATTGGGCAAGTCATTAGTTAGGCTGTTTTTGTTCTTAAAATTGTGATGCTGATAAAATTAAAATGTTTTCACAAATCCAAATCAGAATTTTCTTTTTTGTTTTTGTTTTTTTTCCTAATCGGATCTAGAAACTGTTTAGCTCAAAAATTTTAAATGTCAATTAGAATCAATAAAAGGAATTCATAATCTGTCGACTATCGATTTCAGAACAAATATCATTATCAGATGCACAACGATCACTTCTATCGCCACAACTGCGACCATCATCAACACCATCATCATTACTATTACTATTTAAACTTAATCGCTTTGTATAATAAAACGCTTCTACTAATGTGAATCATTCTCACCAAAGAAATTTGGTTTTAAAAAAGAGACGGTTTAAAATATAAAGATATATAACTTCAAATTACATCCCACAAAATGAAAAAAAAAACAGAAACCAATCTTGATTTGAAATTGCCATTTCTGTTTCAGTATCGAGTTATCGTTTCTCGATAATAATAATAATAATAGTAGTAGTAGTAGTAGTAGTAGTAGTAGTAGTAGTAGTAGTAGTAGTAGTAGTAGTAGTAGTAGTAGTAGTAGTAAACTGTGGCTGTTTTCTTACTAATACCTTTCATTTGACAAAATAAATCTCACCTTTATCTTGTCTGTATATCTCATCTACAAACAATACAAGATGGCTGATTTCACTGGTTTAATTATTTTTGTTTATCCACCATTGTCAATAAATCCTAAATCCCTAGATAAAATGTATTTCACTATTGTTTTTTTTTTCTCTCTCTCTCTCTCTCTCTCCCTCTCTTTTTTTGTGTATTTGGGGGAGTTGTCTTTTTGTTTTTCTGCTTTTATCATTTTTATTAAGATATACATACATACATAAATACTTACATACGTACATATATACATACATATGCACGCATTCATATCTATACTTTAACATATATATATATATATATACAGAGAGAGAGAGACAGAGAGAGGGGAGAGAGGGAGAGAGAGAGAGACATTGATATTATTTTTCTTATTCGAATTATTCGTTATTCTTGTCTTTCCTCTTCTTGTTGACATATTCTTACTGGCATTGTCAATGTTACTGTAGTTACTTTGGCTATTGATGTTGACGTACTTGCTGTTGTTGATCTACTCTCATTGATATTCTTACCGTTGCTGCTGCTGCTGCAACTGCTGTTGTTTTGTTGTTGTTTCTGCTTTTGATATTGTGGTTGTGATCGTAGTTGTTGCTTCCGTTATTGTTGTTGATGTATCGCAGTCGCCATTATTTTTTATTACTGTCGTACATATCATTCTAGTTGTTATTGTTCTTGTCATTTTGTTGTTGTTGTTGTTGTTGTTGATGCTGTTGTTGTTCTTTCTGCATCGCTTTTGTTTTTGTTGTTCTTCTTCTCAGAGTTCTCGTTGTTATTGTTACTGTTATCCTTCTCATCGTCCTGGCACCTGATATTGTTGTTGTTGTTGTTCCTGTTGTTGTTACTTTTGGTATTAACGTTGTCATCATTGTTATTGCTGTCTTTGTTATCATTGCTAATACCGTCATCACTGTTGTTGTTTTTATTACCACTCTGCTTTATGCTGTTGTTGTTGTTGTTGCTGCTACTGCTGTTATTGTTGTAATTGTTGTTATTCTTGGTATTGTTCTTGTTGTTATTGCTTGCTGATTTAACATGATGTTCTGACACAATCTGATACTCTTTTCTTATATCGGAATATATCGTCTCAGTTATGACAGCTGCTTGGATCTGGCAAACAAAGTTTCGCTGACAATTCCACAGGGACCATAGAAATGGCTGTTCTCAATTACAGAGCTGACGTATATACGCATATAAGTATGTTATATAAATTTGTGTATATATAGATACATAAATATATATATATATATATATA
>NC_068987.1:103695850-103698352 GCF_001194135.2 Octopus bimaculoides
ATATATATATATATATATACACAGAGAGAGAGAGAAAGAGAAAGACAGACGGACAGACAGAGTGAGGTGTGTTTATGGACACATATATATATATATATACATGTCTATGGACACATGTATGGATACATACATACACACAGTGTATTTACATACAGGTGTGTGTACGCCTACATGTATACATGTATACAAATATGCTTGTGTATGTGTGTGTATATATATATATATATATATGCGTGTGTATGTGCGTGTGTATGTGCGCATGAGCGTGCGAATTTGTGTGCTCATGTGTCTGCCTGCTTTTATATATATCCGTGTTTGTGTGTGAGTGTGCGTGTGCGCGAATGTGTGTGTGTTTGCACATGCGTGTGTCTATACGCATGCACAAGCATATGTGTATGTCTATGTATGCATTGTTGTTTATATGTTCACGTATGTTTGTTTACGCTTGCTCGCCCCTTTTATCTTATTGTATTTTTGCTGTTGTATGAACGAAACCTCCCAAAAAAACAACTATCAAATTTTCAATAATTACATCTCGTATAAAGCACCACCCTACACTATTCACACACAACATCCTGGTTCTATACCCCTTCCATCCTATCATTTACTATACACTATATCATTCTCACAACCATATTTCAACACCCGTGTTTTTGTTTTTTCCTTTTCTCAATAAACCAGGTGTTAATCAGAATGTATTGAAATGATAGTCTTGTACGTATTTTAGCTGTGTTTTTTTTTCCTTTTTTGTTTTAAACAATTTCTATTGCTATTGATATTTAATCCTCCAACCACGCCTCGAATAACACTACGACTATCATTGCTTATTTTCTTTCGTCTGTCTGTTTGTCCCGGCGTTTAATTTTCTTTTTCTTTTTCTCTCTCTCTGTGAACCTCTCCCTCTCACTTCTCTTTCTCTCTCTCTCTCTCTCTTCTCTCTCTCTTTCTCATTATATAAACACACACACACACTCATATACACTTATGCATAGAAATATATATGATTCTTCCTATCTCTCTACATCTACTACTTATCTATGTAACTATTTACTTATCTATATATGTCTATCTATCTATCTATCTATCTATCTATCTATCTATCTATCTATCTATCTGTCTGTCTATGTCTCGGTCTATCTGTCTATTCATTCATCTATCTATCTATCTACCTATCTTCCTCACTTGCTTCTCACAACTTCACTGTTACTTTTATCATTCTGCTTAATTCCGTCTAACTATACATTATTCACCTTGAATTTGAAGAAAAAGTGTGAGACAGACAGACAGGCAGGTAGATAGATAACCAAAAAGACAGACAGACAGATAACCAAACAGACATACATACATACAGACAGACAGACAGACAAACAGACAGACAGACAGACCGATAGGCAGGCAGAAATTATCATTGTTAAATAGCTGGACATAAAAAGATAGAAAAATACACAGAGAAAAACATAGATAGATAGATAGATAGATAGATAGTTAGATAGATAGATAGACAGACAGATGTTGTTGATGCACGATGAGTGTGTGTGTGTGTGTGTGTGTGTGTGTGTGTGTGTGTTGTCTAAGCATTTCGATGTGCAACTACGTATTAAGAAGTTCGATTCTTTCTTCTTACTGATACCAAATACAGAAAAAATAGAGTTTGCAAATTTCGTAAAAATGTATGACGATCATGTATTGTTTAACTTGATTTTACTATGTATTCTTCTGCCATATAAACGTGAAGATATATATATATATATATATATATATATATATATTAAATTACGATGAAAGTAACTAAACAAAGTTTTCTTTAGAAGCGTTGAGATGTATTGAAAGACACAGATAAGGAAATAATTTTATTCCCAAACGCAGGATAATGCTAATAATATAGCATGAACAGCATAAACTAACCATATATTGAAGAAAAATGTGTCGCCGGCCAGCCATGTGACACGAACTCACATCCCTGTGATTACGCGTCGTAGTGCTTTTTTTTACCTTTAAGCTAACCTGACCCAACTACAAATTGTTCTGCAAATTTAGGATATATAAATCTAGCTTTATGAGACGCTATCGTACGTTAAATTCAAATTACGATGAAAGTAAACAAAGTTTGCTTTAGAAGCGTTGAGATGTATTGAAAGATAAGGAAATAACTTTATTCTCAAACGCAGGATAATGCAAATAATATAGTATGAACAGGATAAACTACCATTATTTTGCAGGAAAATGTGTCGACACATTTTTCTGCAAAATAAGAGAATAAAATTATTTCCGTATATATATATATATATATATTAATGACGGTAGAAATTGATATTAATCAATTAAAACCAGTGGTCTAGCATATTAAAAAAATCCGAAGATTAAAATTATATTACATATAATTTTTAATATGCTAGACCACTGGTTTTAATTGATTAATATCAATTTCTACCCTCATTAATAAATTTTAAATAATGATGTCCTCAAACCGGTAAATTAGCTGCAAAAATTTATTAACTGCAG
>NC_068987.1:103699877-103702936 GCF_001194135.2 Octopus bimaculoides
TATATATATATATATATATATATATAATGTATATATAAGTGTCTTTATGACAATGTAATTTTTCTCCGTTAAACTTTTCTTTTACCTGTTATTTTTCTTTTGTTTCAGTCAGTGGACTGCAGCCATGCTGGAGCGCTACTTCCAATGATTTGAGTGGATTCATCGATCTCAATACTTCTTTAAAAAAATTTTAGTACTGGTACTTATTCTATCGATCTCCTTTGCCGAATTGCTAAGTTGCGTGAACGTAAATAAACCAGCACCACTTATCAATCGGTGGTCGAGACAAACACAAACACATACGTACATTGATATATACATACACACACTTACAGAATGACAAAATAGATAGATAGAAAAGGACTTCTTTCAGTTTTCGCCCATCAAATCCACTCATAAGGCTTTAGTCAACCTCAGGCTTTAGAAGACATTTGCCCAAGGTGCCACGCTGTGAGACTGAACCCGAAACCTTGTGGCTGGGAAGTAATCTTCTTACCATACAGCCACGCCTGTGGGTAAAGACCAGGTATATTATAAGACACTCGAATTCCACGTTGTGGCGTTGAACCGGATGGCTGCTATTCAGTTTATTCTTAAAGATCCGAATACTTTACGCTGTTAATAAGTGGCGCATAATGTCACAATAAACGGCATTGCATTCACTATACAAATTTACATCACACTGTACATACTTTATACAATTCTGTAGTTCGTACACGAAAGAACGCGAAGCACTAATGAACTGTTCTGTAATATGCTTCAATGTACGAGCTAAAGAAGAGGCTCTACTTGCCAGAAATAGCCGTCCAATCTCCTTCAGTCACGTTCCTTTATGAAAGGATGACTAGATTGGATTACGAAACCTTGGCAGGTTTTGTCTCAAAAAAAAAAAAAGAAAACAGGTTGATCAGTGCCGGAATCTGCTTGAACATTACTCTACTGAATTCAGGGTTGACCCAGGATTAACAACAACGCTTCCACGTAGCAAACTGCGTCATGCTTTAACCAATACTCCTAGCGAGTGAACAAGGAATCCATCTATCTTGTTGCCAGAACGGTTCGAAATAGCAACCAAATCTCCGCAAATCATATCCGACCATCTCACCATAATGTTAAAATTAACAGGTGACATCTATGCCAAATTAATGCGAAATCTGCAGAAACAACAATTTCGCTGTACATCTGTAATTACTGGAATACTTGGTTATGTAACTAACTCCCTCAGCACCAATCTTGAAAAGCTGAGCTTCCAAACCAAGAAGGACACAGCTAATTAGGAAATTTCAATTACAAGGCAGTAATGGAACTGTGAAATGTATAAACTTTGCAAAAGTTTAGCTTGTAGTATGTGTATATGCATATGTATAGACGTATAGAGATTTGAGAGCGAATAGACATATTACTCGACACAGGGAGACACAGAGAGACATAGATACATACGTACATATATAGACAGACGTACTTGCATGCACACATACATGCATTGTACATACATACATACATACATACATACATACATACATACATACATACATACATACATACATACGTACATATAATAATTTGCATACATGCATACATGCATCGTACATACATGACAAAACGTTTTGCCACGTTGTTAGATACCGGTTTAAATTCTACAAAGAACTTAGATCGCAAGGAAAACCATACATACGTGTACATACATATAAATATAAATACATACATACATACATATATCCCATCCATCCATTTCTCCATCCATCCTTACATACATACATACATACATACACACATACATACATACATACATACACACATACATACATACATACATACATACATACATACATACATACATACATACATACATACATGAATCCATAGCTATGTAGAAGATGGCTAAATTCCAATTAAAATATCTTATTTCTATATAAGCAACCAACTCTTCCTCTGTTGGTGAGAAATTTGAAAAATAAACTAGAGCATAGTTATATACATGCATACATACATACATACATACATACATACATACATACATACATTTCTTGATTCAGCAATTGGTGTAGTAGCTCTCACTGTAAAGGATATAGTCATTGAAATAAAGTAACAGGAGCTAACAAGGGAAAATCTGATGCATAAATGAGATAGAATTGCAGGTTAAATATTTAGATGTGACAACTGATGCAGTACCAGTGGATTCAACACCAAATATGCTGTCCACATAAGCAGCTGTGCCAAAATGCTATCCATAGAATGGATAGTTTTGAAGATAAAAATATTAAACTTTTAGTTATGTGGAGTGCATGCTCATTTATAATATCAAAGAATACTACCGGAAATTTTCTATGAGAGCCTCAGTAAAATTTAGATGTAACAGACCAGGTGTAAGGATCTTGGAAATGTAATGAAAGTATGCAGAGTAGGATGAATAAGTTTACACGGCAGATGTTAATTAACAATGTTAAAGATTAATGAAAAAATAACTATGCCCAGGTAATGAGAAATCTATATATAGCATAGCCCTGACTTTAGCTTTAGATGTTTTTTTGATTATTGGATATGTTAGGAACAGTCTTAGCCCCAATAGAAAAAAACTGCTTTGCAAAATCAGCAAACACTCGGCTAATTAGGAAATAACTATTAGACGACATTAATGTAACTGAGAGTAAATGTAGAACATCCCTGAAGCATGTAATAAATACATAAACACAC
Source organism: Octopus bimaculoides (assembly GCF_001194135.2). Taxonomy (NCBI): domain Eukaryota; kingdom Metazoa; phylum Mollusca; class Cephalopoda; order Octopoda; family Octopodidae; genus Octopus; species Octopus bimaculoides. The sequence continues at coordinate 103,702,572 of NC_068987.1, forward strand.
GAGTAGAAAATACGAATATATGTGTATATAAACATATATACGTTAAACACAGATTTATACATGCAGTAACATACAAGCATCCACACATACATAGGTATTTGCTTACATGATTACGTACACATTCATTGGTACATACACACACATATATGCATGCATACGCACACACATCAAGGCAACGACTACATTTTGAGCAATACCGATGCTTTTTTGTCTTGTCTTAAATATCAGCAGTACACGCACTTCGCGACTGGCTTGAAATTTGCGAAGAGTCTAAATAATCCCCAAAAATCCTCTGCGGGACAGGGAGGAGACTGCGTGTATGTGTACATACATACATACATACATACATACATACATACATACAT
>NC_068987.1:103702946-103703351 GCF_001194135.2 Octopus bimaculoides
CATACATACATACATACATACATACATACATTCATACATACATACATTTAGTTACTCTGTCCAGATTACAAGTTTTGCAGTTACTCTATCCAGTTCATGGTTATACCTGTAATTACTGAGGCCCTGGGATGTGTAACACACTGCCTAAATACCAATCTTCAGAAATTAAGTTTCTCAAAACCAGAAAGGAAAGAACTAATTCCATCACTGGAACTGTAAAAATCCCTAAAACTTTCCTAAAGTTTATCATTTAAATATTTATGAACATGTCTAGATATGCAACTACATGCATGGGAATACGTACATAAAGCATATAAATCTGCACATACATACATACATGCATACATGCATACATACATACATACATACATACATACATACATACATACATACACACAGACATTC
>NC_068987.1:103711546-103713738 GCF_001194135.2 Octopus bimaculoides
AATAAATACAAAAAAGGTGGGGGTTTTTGTATGATTGTGTATAGAGGAATATATTATTTAGTTTAAAAGAATTCCAACACTGTCTGTTTTTTATGTTTTATTTATATTCCTGCAGAACCAATGTGGGGTATAGAATATGGGATATACAATATATAATATAATATACAATATATAATATGAAATAAAATAAAATAAAAATGGATGGCACCATGAAAGAAAGTATTGAATGTAGATGAAATATTGAGTGTTCAATATAAAGGATCAAATATATAAATATATAAATATAAATATATAAAGGCGACTCGAGTTTCAGGGCTATTTCCCTTCGTCATGGCTGGTACACTGAGTTGTGCTTGGCATGTTGTTCTTGCCTGCGGTATTTTGGTTACGACCTGTTAGTCCTAAAAATTACATATGTGTGTGCATGAATGTGTGTATATATATATATGCGTATATATATTTATTATATATAATTACGCACACACACATACACACACTCATACATATATATATACATACATACATACATACATACATCACAAAAACATTAGAATTCATAACCTCCTCATAAACACAAAACATCCACAGAACGACGGATTTCAGACAACCAAGGTAATATAGAAATTTCAGTTTAGATAATCTAGTCTTCATGGCTCATACTGTTACGTGGGACACAGAACAACGGCATGTCGTCGTCCTCGTCGTCGTCCTCGTCGTCGTCATCGTCGTCGTCATCGTCTAATCATACATTTACAAGAAGCCATTACAGAATATTACTAAACAGAACAATAAAATCAGAAAACGTATAAAGTGACATCACAACGATCTTATAGAGACGCCCACGTGCAAAAAAGAGATGATTGGCTACGGAAGCTTTACCAATGGCCAGATACAAGGTAAAAATCAACGTAAAATACAGCAACTATTTGAAAACCAAGAGAATAACCTGGAGTTTAAATTAGACAATAAGGTTGTGCCAGCTTCATCGGTTGCAACACTATTTCTATCACCCATCGCCATCTGCTATTCCATTATCGTAAATGACTAAGAAAATATGAAAAAATCTTTAAATAAATCGCTTAAGCTCTAGCACAGTCTATCAAACACACATACACACACACACACAGACACACACATACACATTACTGGCAGTGTGCACCGAAGAAGAACAGAAATCAGTGATCCGATTTCTCTGGTCTGAAGGTGTTCCAAGGGCTGAAATTCATTGCAGAAGAACCACTTCCTTCGTTTTTAACGGGCTGAGAGAGTGCTCGCGAGCCTTCTCTACCGTCCTGAACCTGGCTTCTACTGTGCCAAATTTCCTCCATCTTGTAACATAAATGATGTCATTCCAAATAGGAGCAAGACATAAGGGGACAGCGCTCTACCGCGTATAAGTGTGTATGAGTGGATAGGGAAGTTTAAAAATGACCGGACAACCGTGAAGCACTGATGTGAAGATTCAACAAATTCGAGAGATGGTCCTAGTGAACCGACGAATGACCATCGATGCGGTGCCACGTTGTCTACAAATTAGTCATGCTTCTGCACCCGAAATGGTCCCCGACAAGCATCGCTTCCATAAACTCAATGCGAGATGGGTACCAAGAGAGCTTACCGAAGCCTATAAACACAATAATGTTGAGATCTGTCAACTCTTATTTGATTGTTACAACGATGAAGTCGATACTTCCGCAGAAAAAGTGATGCAAACTGTTTTAGGGGACGCAATGGGGGTCCATACTGGAACATTACCGAGAAAAGGGGCCTATGAACACCAGTGTAGGCTACAATGAAACGCTGACCAACAAACCGAAATCAGCAATTCGCATCAAACGCTGAGGTCTATTGTCAAATTACATGCTATTGTTGCATGACAGTGCATGCCCACATAGCTGAAACCATTGAAAAATTGGGTTTCGAATTGCATACAATTGGGTTTCGAATTGCATACAATCTTGATCTCGCTCCATCAGACTATCACCCCTTTGGACTGCTCAAACATCTTTTATGGATTACTACCGACGTAGACGTACAGGGCTTAGTGGTTAGGGTGTCGACATCATGATCGTAAGATTGTGGTTTCGATTCCTGGACCGGACGGCGCGTTGTGTTCTTGAGCAAAACACTTCATTTCACGTTGCTCCAGTCCACTCAGCTGGCAAAAAATGAGTAACGCTGCGATGGACTGG
>NC_068987.1:103715541-103716466 GCF_001194135.2 Octopus bimaculoides
ATATATATATATATATATATATATATATACGTTTGTGCATGTATGTGTGTGTGTTTCTATCTCTATCTGTGCACACAGACGCATGCGTATAAACACATTTGGACGAATGTAGTTAAACCATTGTATATATAGACATTAATAAAGAATTGTATGTGCGCATGTGTTTCGATTTGGACTTAGTTATGTACATACACAAATTCAAACAAACATACACCGCACGCACACACACACGCACATATATGTGTGTTTAAGTATGTGTGCGTTTGTATGCATGTATTTATGTATACGTATATGCTACATGTATGCCCCACACACACACATTTATACATATGGATACACACTGACGCACGCAGGCACACATATATACACACACATAAATCAATTCAAGTCAATAAGATTGCTGTTAAATAGAAAACTTTTATAGATCAATAACCCTCTCGTTCTCTCCTATTTTCCGTCTCCCTCTCTCTCACTCTCACACACACACTCACTCTCTCTCTCTCTCTCTCCCTCTCTCTCTCCCCCCTCTCTCTCTCTCTCTCTCTCTCTCTCTCTCTCTCTCTTTGACTCTCTCTGTCTTTTTCCCTCTTTCTTTCCCTCTCCACCAAGCGAGTCGACATTTTCTGCTTTACGTTGGTTTCTTCCATTTTCTGTTTATTTCCATTGTACTCATCGTTCACGTTGTTATTATTATTATTATTATTATTATTATTATTATTATTATTATTATTATTATTATTATTATTATTATCATTATCATTATTATTATCGTTATTATTGTTACTGTCGTCTTTCTAGTTTGTTTTATTTTTTAATGCCTTGGTTATTGCTCTTACTCTTGTTAATACTACCATTATTTCTGTTATTATTATTATTATTATCATTATTATTATCATTATTATTATTATTATTATTATTTATTATT
>NC_068987.1:103716995-103721587 GCF_001194135.2 Octopus bimaculoides
GTTTTCGTTGTTTTTGTTTCCTTATTTCTAGTATTTGTTATGATGTTTTAAAATGTCGTCTGCTGAAAATAAAAATACCAAAACAAAAAAGAAATATATATATATATAATAAAAAAATATAAAAACAATATTTCTAATATAATTTCAAAAATTCTTTTTTATTTTCATTTTCATTTTATTTGATTTCAATCATATTTAAATTTTTAAAATAGGAAAAAGAAATATGGAAGAAATATTAAAGAAGAAAATATTTCAGAAAAGTTTTATTGTTGTCATCGTGGCAATTATTGCAGTTTTTAATGTAAATTTCTATAATTTGCTCGGGGATTTCATTGCTTAATGTGCATAGGAGGTTCTGTAGTTGGTGTGATAGGTTAGTGTTAGGTTAGTGTTAGGTTAGTGTTAGGTTAGTGTGGACGTATTATTACAATAAAGGAAATGAGTTTGGTTCTTTCGTCTTATACGTTGGTTATGTTACTGAGGTCATTTTGTGTTGGAAATATACTAAGCAGTTTGATATAGCTTGTGCGGTAGTGTAGTACGGTGATTTGATGCAGACATTTTGAGCTGCAATATGTAAGGGAGTTTGGATTGGTTTGTGCTGGGATATGTAGGGGAGTTTGGTATGGTTTGTGTGGTAGTTCGGTGTAGTTTTAATGGTAGTTTGTGCGGTAGTATGGTGTGGTATTTTAGCGTAGTACATTCAATGTGGTTGTCAGTTTTGTAGTTCGATATCATTTTGTTCTTTTACTTGTTTCAATCATTGGACAGCAGCCATGCTAGAGCACTGCCTTAAAAAGGTCTTTGTTTTTAGCCAAAGATAGACCCCAGTACTTGTTAATTTTCTAAATCTACTACTTATTCTGTTGGTCACCTTTAACGAACCTCTGGGTGTTAGGGACATAAAAAACCCAGCACCGGTTGTCAAGCGGTAGTGGGACAGGCAGAAACACTAAGAATCATAAACACACTCACACATAAACGCATATGACGATTGCCCCATCCTGTCAGATGACAGCCACCTCACATTCTACCTGATTGTGTTGATTTGCTTTCATCTTTACATGAGCGCCGATATTCCATCATTATAGGACTTTATAAAAGGTGAATGAAGAAGTGAAATGCCAGTGAAGCATCTGTATGTCATTGGATTTAAATGATAAAAGCTTGTAGAATACTTCCACCACTCTCTCAGTCGCCAGAGTAGGTTCCAGTGACCAGCATTGCAATATCGCTTCTACTAATTTCACTGCAAGATTTACGGCAAAGTAACTTTCTCCTAGAAGAACTAGCTCCCGAACACGAATTTTTTTTTTCCCCACGAGAATTCCGAACCCCAGTAATGAACTCATTTACATACAGCCAATCAGAGCAGAGCCACCTTTATCCTTTCTTTCTTTCTAGTCAGTACCGTGCATTCCTTACTCTTTCCCTCTCTACTGGCAGACAGCAACCTTTTTGTCACTATCGAGAAAAGATCTCACTATCGCTACAAGTGCTACTGTCTTTAACTGTACTGTTTCTGGAAAATATGAAATAACCCCTGCAATTCAGTTTGGGCAAGTGTATTATTGTGCCAACGTCGGAGTAACCTGTGAACGTCGAAGGATTAACACCAAGAAGGAAGAAACATTATTTATATATTTATTTGTTTGCCCGACAGATAGTTAGAGACAGTAGTACTTGTAGTAAAGCGAAATTTTTTTCGATAGTGACAAAAACGTTGCTGTCTGCCAGCAGAGAGCGAAAGCGTAAGGAATGCACGGTGCTGATTAGAAAGGAAGAAAGGATAAAGGTGGCTCTGCTCTGATTGGCTGTATGCAAATGAGTTCATTACTGGGGTTCGGTACTCAAGTGGGAGAAAAATTCGCCTCCCGTACAGCCTTGTTATAACTAGTGGGAGCCTCCTGTACAGCTGAAAAATCGATTTAAAACATAGATGAGGCCCTGGCAGACACTACCGTTCCAAGCCAGAACAGACCTTGGAGTAATGGTAATTAAACCCCTTTCTCCACAACTCCAGAGCTTCCGAAGTCTAGCCTCGCCGCAGGATACAGTTTAATGCCATACGCACGACATGTGTGTGTGTGTGTGTGTGTGTGTGTGTGTGTGTGTGTGTGTGTGTGTGTGTGTATAGATTCAAGTAATCTTGTAGTACACATAAAAAAGCTCACTAATGTATCATTCTACAAAACATAGGACGTAGCTTAAATTCTGCATTATTTTGAAGAATTTCTGTGCATATTGCATTAATGCAGGTAAATAATTTATTTATTATTAAATGTAATGATATAAATTATTTACAAGGTTTTAAGTTACGAAATAATTCGGCATAATATCAAAATTTTCTTATTGCTACATAAAATTTCATCAAACTATTTCTTTGTCATTCATTACTTTACAAATATATATCATGGACTTTCGTGTCGTTAGACGATAGATGAGTGCCCCGCAAACTCTTGCTGGGCAAGCACCCCGATGTTTTGTTTATAGGGCCAAATGTTTGTGTTGCACATGAGCTCTCTTCCTTCATCAAATTGACATTGCCTGTATAAGGTACACAAGCGTGCCACATGGCACAATAATCACAGAGTGACGTGAAATGAGGTGTTTTGCTCAAAATCACAACCCACCACCCGATCTGAGAATCGAAATCACGATCTTGCAATCGTGATTGCAACACCCTAACCACTAGGCCATACATACATACATATATACATATATTCTGTGATAGTTTAATATATTCAGTGTGGTATTCTTGTGTAGTAGTTTGTTGTAGTAGATTGTGAAGTAGTTTAGTGTTGTAGTTGATGTGTTTGTTTCGTGCAGGCATTTGGTTTTGGAAAGTTTTATATAAATTGGCTGATTGTTTTCTGTTGCTGTTATTATTGTAGCTGCTGCTGTTGCTGCTGTTTAGCCCCTGGTCAACCTAAACTGAGATAATGTATGTTCAAATGAATTCGATTTCTAATATTCCTATCTTTTTAAAGCTATATCTATCTAGGTCTTCGTTATTTAATGTGTCCTTTATTTATCTAAGACAGTAGAGTATGATTTGAGGGAAATTCAGATGCTATTTTTAGCAGATCCAGTGTCCACGAACGGCTCCCGATTTGTATACTCGGTTGATATACTTTAAGGTTAGACTTTTCAGTACTCCTTCGTATGTAGAACTACATTATCTAGTGACTTGTACAATTTGTTCTTTTCTACTCTAGGTACAAGGCCCGAAATTTGGTGGGAGGGGAACCAGTCGATTAGATCTTTCCCAGTACGCAACTGGTACTTAATTTATCGACTCCGAAAGGATGAAAGGCAAAGCGACCTCGGCGGAATTTGAACTCAGAATGTAAAGACTGAGGAAATACCGCCAAGGATTTCGCCCGACGTGCTAACGTTTCTGCCAAGTCGCCGCCACGTTTCTGCCAACTCGCCGCCACGTTTCTGCCACTTGTACAGTAGGTTGTGATAGTAAGGCGTTATGTGTGAGCAAGCTCTGGTTCGGGTTGTGATTTAAGTTTATAGTCGTCATTATTGTTTTGTTGTTGGTGCTGTTGTTATTGTCATTGTCATCATTATCATCGTTGTTCGTCGCCGTCGTCGTCGTCGTCGTTGTTGTTGTTGTTGTTGTTGTGTAGTCTTCAGATCAGTTCATAGCTAAATCGATCGAACGACTAGTTGCGATTCGCAGATCAGTTCCCTAGATACACCATTGACTCCGCCAAGACGACAAACACACAGAATAAACTAAGCATTTCCGGCGCCGACGCCGGCACCGCCTCCACTGCCACTGCTGCTGTTTTATCGCCACCGTCATCGTCGTCGTCGTCATTGTCGTCATCGTCGTTGTTGTTTCTCTTCAAGCCCCAGGTGAGACATATTATCAAATATCTTCCTCCAGCCGTAACTAGACCGACTTTTATTCAGATATAGAATATCAAAGACTCGACTATAAACTCGGATTTCTAGCGGATTTATTATATTATCAAATTGCACTAAGAAAATTATAATAACATCTATAAATCCGAAGGTAACTTAAATCATAGTTCGGTCTTAGATTACAATATTATGTTACTTTATTACACATTACACTTAGGTGTCGAAATAGTAAAGGCGTTCCGATTCCCCTGCGCTCTTGAGCTCAAATCCCGCCGAGGTCAGCTTTTGTCGTTCATTTTTTGTAGATCGATAAATAAAGTTTCAGTCCTTGGTGGTGGATTAGCATTAGAATTGTTAGAGCGTCAGGAGAGAAGGGAATTGATTGTATGAGTCTGTTCCGACTCTTTGTGTTCTGACGGCAACCTCTGCATCGATACCGGTACCACGCTTGTTTCGCCACTTTTCTTTCATTGGACAGCATTGCTAGCGTGGAAGAGAAAACACTTGTTTGTATCAGCTTGCATGCATGCATACATACATACATACATACATACATACATACATACATACATACATACATACATACATACATACATACATAGCCAATACTAACTAGAGTACTTGGTTCTGTAAGTAAATGCCAGACTGTCAGTCTAGATAAGCTTGGATTTTTAGAAAAAGAAATCAACCAACTGATTCGCACATTGCAAATA
>NC_068987.1:103723604-103733313 GCF_001194135.2 Octopus bimaculoides
ATATACATACACATACAGGTATTTTTGCGGATGCTTCCTGTATTTTCAATACACTGATTCTCATATTTCTCCACAGTTTATATGACATGTGATCTGACTGTGTGATGCTTTGTCTGAAGAATCGAGTTCTGTTAATCTGGAATTGAGCACTTTGTACTTGTTGACACGACAGCAGACCATGAACTGTGGAGCTATGTGTGTATTTATGTGTATGTCTGTGCATTCATGTATGTGAATAGGTGTGTATATGTAACTAGATGCGTAAGTACGTTTGTGTGGGCGTGTCTTTTGTCCGTGACTACCTTGGAAGGAACGTGTAAATGTGCAGACGAAGTGGAAAAGTTGCTACAAATGTCAACATGCGCGAGAATACGTGCGCCTGTGTGTGTGTGTGTGTGTGCGTGTGTGTGTGTGTGTGTGTGTGTGTGTGTGTGTGTGTGTGTGTGTGTGTGTGTGTGTGTGTGTGTGTGTGTGTGTGTGTGTTGATCTATGTATCTGCATGCTGGAGTCGGAAGTATAATGTTAACATAAGTTTGTGTGTGTATGCATCTAAGCGTGTATGTGTCTATGTATGTATGCACGCATATATCAATATGCATGCCATTTATACATGTGTTTTGTGTATGTATATGTATGTATACATCTAATATAGTAAATGCGAAAACTAATTTCTGTGTGTCAGTGTGTGACACTTAGCCCCTTCTCTCTCACTATTCAATGACACTCCTACTATTCCTCATGATGGGGTGAGAGTAATAGAAGGCATAGAGACGGTGAGGGCGGGCGTCTCAAACATAGAGAGAGAGAAAGAAAGAAAAAGAGAGGGAGAGAAAGAAATTAAAAGTAGTAGTGTTGATGGTGGCAGTGGGAGTAATAATAAAAGAGAGAGAAAGAGTGGGTATGTGAGAGAGAGAGAGAGGGAGATGATGTACAACTTTGTTTAATCATGTCTCTTTCACAGAAATTCCTCTCGCCAACATACTGAGCCCTATCATTTTTGTTTTGTTTCTTTTTTTGCTTTATTTATTACATATATATATACATACATACTCACAGATATATAAAAAAGATACACTTTAACTGAAATAAAGTTTCCCCAAAATTAAACATATCTAATATCATAAATGTGAATGTCAGTGTGTCACACTTTTTCAACTTTAATAAATCGTTTCTACTGGAAGAAAAAGGCCTCAAATTTTGAGGGAAGCGATTAAGTCGATTACATTGATCCCAGTACGTAACTGGTACTAATGTTATCGACCCCGAAAGGATGAAAGACAAAGATGACTTTGGCAGCATTCGAACTCAAAACCATAACGGCAGACGAAATACCGCTAACCATTTCGCCTGACGTGCTAACGATCCTGCCGGCTCCCCGCCATAATATAATATAATATAATATAATATTATTAATATAATATAATATAATATAATATAATATAATATAATATAATATAATATAATATAATATAATATAATATAATATAATATAATATAATATAGTATAATAAAATATAATATAATATAATATAATATAATGTAATGTAATGTAATGTAATGTAATGTAATATAACATAATATAGTATAATAAATATGAATGTCAGTGTGTCCACACTTTTTCAACTTTACTCCTAGAGGCCGTAGCCCAACACATCATACCATTTTGGAATCAGACTGACTCGGTGAGTAAATTAAAATCATTCCGGACCGAATCCGGACCCACAACCCTGAAATTTTGGATTCCTATGTTTTCATTAATGCGATTGTTTTCGGCGACTTTTTTTACATGATTTTTTTGCGACAAACTTGATCATCATTGGGATGTGACTCTGGAGGAAGCAACTGCAACAAATTCTGCGAAGCAAGTCAGAAATTTGCTTGAAGATCTTCCCATTTAGGGTCAATTGCTTAAAAGCCACCCTATCGGGCGGCTTTTAAGCTAGTGTACATTTATGTATGTGAGTGTTTGTGTGTGTTTGTGTGTGTGAATACTATACTGTACTACAAAACAAGGCAATAAGATTTTAGCAAATAGTGTATGTGAAATACTTAACGCTTACTTGTCTTGGTCCTTGGACTGCGGCCAAGCTGGGGCACCAATCTCAAGGGCTTAGTCGAACAAATTGGCCTTTGTACTTCTTATTTTTCTTCTTTCTTTTTAAGTCTGATTTATATCCCATCGGCTCTTTTGTCCAACAGATAAGTTACAGGGACGCAAACGAACCAGCACCAGAGGGAAACAAACACTCATGTATGTACATTCTACTTAAAGGCATTGTTTGTCTTTAAGGACTATGATAGAAAACACTTCCTCTATGGTTCTGGGCAGTGGAACCGTACCCGAAACCACGTGGTTATAAAGCAAGCTTCTTGACCACACAGCCATACCTGTGCCTGAATATATATATTTTTTTATTCATTTATTGGTTTCAGCCAAGTGGCTGCGGTCATGCTATACATATGTATGTATACACGTATATATGTGTGTGAGTGTGCATGTGGTATAGTGTACTAAAGGGTGTTTCTATAAAATTTAGCCAATATTTGCAAAATATAAAAGTATTTTACATGTACTTATTATATTTTTACATTATTGTATGTAGTTACTATATGTATTTTTCATATAGTAAATTTGTGAACACATAAAAACGGAATAGCCGAACTAGCTTCAATCCAGTATTGCAGTGTTATCAGTGAGTGGAGGTGTGTGGGTTAGTGGTTTGGGTATTGGACTCATGCTCGTAGGATGGCAGTTTCGGTTCCTGAATCGGGTGATGCGTTGTGTTCTTGAGCAAAAAGCTTTCTTTCACGTGGCTACAGTTCACTCGGCCGGCAAAAATGAGTAACTCTGTTACAGACCTGCATCTCGTCCAGGGAGGGAATATATACGCCAGGAAACCGGGAAGCCGGCCTTTATGTGTCGGTATAACTGAAGAAGGTAATTTTGCCTTATCTTTTTTTCTATGTCATCAGTGACTATGTACGCTCTTTGGCTGTCCACTGAGATGCTGCTCTTAAATCCACCAACACTAGGGGCTTAAGTAAACTGAATGGATCCGTTTTTGTATATAAGGTATGAGAGGTAATTGGAACATGTTTGGTAATCTTCTATCATTTACCTGTCTCAGTTATTATGTTGGGGCACAGCTTTGGAGAACTGTTAGTTGAATAAATGGAACCCAGTACATACATACATACATACGACGTACTTCTTTCAGTTTCCGTCTGCCAAATCTACTCGCAAGGCATTGGTCGGTCCGAGGTTATAGTAGAAGACACTTGGCCAAGGTGTCACGCAGTGGGACTGAACCTGGAACCATCTTCTTATCACGCACCCACACTTGAGCCTATTTATTTAAATAAAACAACACTACTCTCGCAAAAGCCAATGCAATTTAGCAAAAGAATCTATGTACCTGTCAGGATAAGTCTTCTTATGAGATTATAATAAGAATCTACCTTCAGCTTCGATACGGGACCGGACTCTTTAACATGCTTGCGTACATCATTTAATGTAGGGCTAAAGGAATTATTCCTAGAAAGAGACGGAATGGTCGCAATTGGCATACCTTTCATCATACATCTATTCGATCAGGATGGACTCTAGGCTAAACAAAAGCAAATGCTGTTCATAATGAAACTGTACACATTAAACTGCATAGGCGTAGATGGGACTGTTTTTATAAGCGCTGATGTGGTTGTGTGGGTAACAAGCTTGTTTCCTAGTCATGTGGTCTTGAGTTCAATCATACTGTGTAGCAACTTGGGCAAGCCTTTTTATCATAGCCGCGGGCTAACAGATGCCTTGTGAGTAGATTTGGTTGGAGAAAACTATGTGTTTGCGTGTGTGTATACAGACAGAGACAGAAAAATATGTACTGGGATACTGGGGTAGATTTGTTCGACTAGACCATTAATTGTTTAATCCATCACCCTAGCATAGTTGCAATACAGTGACTAGAACAAGCAAAATATAACACTTTATTTTTTCTCCGTCTTTTAACTATCCTACACTACTGTTACCATCTTACTAATTACAAGACTTTTATAGCCATTTGAGGTTGGTTCGTGTACATTGGTTTCAAATTTTAACGCAAGTCCAGAAATTTCACAGACGGATTGAGTCTATTACATCGATCCCAGTGCTCAACTGGTACTTATTTTATCGATTCCGAAAGGATGAAAGGCAAAGTCAATCTCAGGAGAATTTGAACACAGAACGTGAGGAGGGCGAAATACTGCTAAGCATTTTTTTTCCCGGCACTGTACCGATTCTGCCAGCTCGCCGCTTTTTTAATTAATATATATTGATGTTGCAGATACTCTGCGTGGATCATAACGACCAGCTAGATCCTTTCTCTTCAGTTATATGCCTTAAATACATGAGAGCCAACACCTTCCCTGGATAAAGTGTTAGCTTAACTTCGAGTTTACTGCTGGCACCTTGATGAAATAATTCATGCAGAAGTGATCTGTGCAAAAATATAACACAACAGTTGCAGCGCAATTACTTTAATGCAAAAGCCATAAGCTGGAGAAAATATCATACACTCTCTTTAACATCACCTTTGTGCCTAAGTGTATATGTAAATGTGCATATATGTATGTGTGCAGGTGATAATGTAGCTATGCACACGTTCGAGTAAGGATGTGTGTATTCGTTTATGTAGGTATATCTATATGTGTGTGTGTGTTCTCATATGTATATGTGTGTGTGTATGTATTTGTGTTTCCGGGTATATATACGTCACGAGTGTACATATGTGAACATGTATGTCTGTGAAAGCATGTATTTCTGTGCTTTTATCAGTATCTAAGCACGTGTGTGAATGCGTATGTGTGTGCGTGTATATATATATATATATACACACTCACACACGTATATATGTTTGTATGTATATATATATATATATATTTTTATATATATATATATATATATATATATATATATATATATATATATACATACATATATATATATATATATATATGCAAACATACATATGCATGTGTGTGCATGTATGTGTATGTAAGTATTTACGTGTGTGGATTTGTGTGGATTTGTGTAGATATGTGTGTAAATATGGATGTATGTGTATATGCGTATTTGTACATAACCATGTATGTGTGGGAACGAAATCACTATTGGTCATCGGAGTTTGACGTGCGATGTATTTCTTTCCTCTCTGGACAGATGGATGTTCTGGAAGCGATATTTTTCCATTCTTTAGTAAATTGAGTGGAAAAAATTGCTCAAGAGCGGGAAAGAATAATCTTCATAGAGCCGAAGGTTTTAAAGCTGTGTGTGATGCTGGGAATCATCGATAAAGAAAGGGAAAATGTTTGTTTGTTTGCTTGATTGGTTTTTACTATTATTATTTTTTTTCTCCTTCTAATAAGCGGATCTGTAAGAAAGAACGGGAAGTGGCGTAAAGTTATGAAGAAAGAAAAGAACGAGAAGTAGCAAGGTAAAGAATTGCGAAGTAGGAAAACGATAAGAAAATCTGAATGGCTCTGACTGAAGGATACATAACACCTGAAGAATTCGGAACGCGATATCTTGAAAATACAGAGACGACTAGTAAATAGAAATAAATAAATACATGTGTGGTCAGGTTTTTAGGAAGGTGGATGAAAGTTTGGAAGTAGTTAAATCGTGGTCAACGATTAAGAGAATGAGACTTAAGGCTTGAGACCGAATTATAGATCTCTGAAGCTCAATATCAGGCTCTCAGAACTACCAATATAATACCACTGAATCTCAGTAGTGTGGTGAGATGTGAGAAAGGTGAGAACGTAGCAGATATAGCAACTAGAGATAGTAAATTGATTGTTAAGAATATAAGAAACAATAGAGTAACGCTGTAAAAATTGTTCACAGGGAATTGTAGAAGAGCAGAGAAATAATATAAATGCTAGCATTCTCTTCTAACTGAGTGCAACATCCTCAAATTTATTTTGTGGCCTCAATAGCTGCTGCTACTAAAGCGGTGAGCTGGCAGAAACGTTAGCACGCCGGGCGAAATGCTTAGCGGTATTTCGTCTGGCGTTACGTTGTGAGTTCAAATTCCGCCGAGGTCGACTTTGCCTTTCATCCTTTCGGAGTCGATAAATTAAGTATCAGTTACGCACTGGGGTCGATGTAATCAACTTAATCCCTTTGTCTGTCCTTGTTTATCCCCTCTATGTTTAGCCCCTTGTGGGCAATAGAGAAATAAGAAACGTTAGCACGCCAGGCGAAATGCTTGGCAGTATTTCGTCTGTCTTTACACTCTGAGTTCAAATTCCGCCAAGGTGGACTTTGCCTTTCATCCTTTCGCGGTCGATAAATTAAGTACCGGTTGCGTACTGGGATTGATCTAATCGGCAGCCCCACCCCTCCCCCAAAATTTTGGGCCTTGCTCCTAGAGTAGAAAGGAATCGTTACCGCACCGGAAAAATGCTTAGCAATATTTCTTCGAATTGAAATACCGCCGGGGCCAACGTTGCCTTTCATCCGTTCGCAGTCGATAAAGTAAGTACCAGTTGAACACTGGGGTCGATGTAATCGAATTACCCCCTCTCCCGAAATTGCTGGCCCTATGCTAAAATTTGAAATCGATATATACTGCTATTAAGGCGGTGAGATGACAGACTCATTAGCACGCCGGGCAAAATGCCTATCGGCATACCATCCGACTTCACGTTCTGAGTTCAAATTCAGCCGAAGGTGACTTTGCCTTTCGTTCTTTCGCAGTCGATAAAATAAGTACCAGTTGAACACTATAATCGATGTAATCGACCGACCCCTTCCCTCGAAACTGCTTGTGCTAAAATTTGAAACTTAATATCTACTGCGATCATTTATAAGAAAATAGAAGACCATGTGACAGAAAGAACCTTCTATTTGGTCGCTTGAGCTGCCACAAATAACAGTCAAATCTTCCACAACCCAAATTCTACCGTCTTTAACACATTAAATAATGTACTCAAAAAACACTCTAACAGAATAGAAGATGCGACTAGGATGTTTCTGATTATTCGAGGTGCATTCCAAAAGTTTTGAGACTTTTATATGAGAGGCAGTCATAACTGCCCCAGATTATTTCAATACCTCTAATAAGATGATCCACCGTTTTTTAGATGATGGAGACAGCTGTAACATCACTTTGAACACACCCTACTAAACACTGCTTGACACACCTGACTAATCGACTAGACCCTTCCTCCAAAATTTCAGGCTTTGTGTCACTAGTAGAAGGGATTATTATGAAGGCTGTGCGCTGACAGAATCGTTAACACGCAGGGCAAAATGCTTGGCGGCATTTCGTCCCTTCTTGCGTTCCAAGTTCAAATTCCACTGAGGCTGACTTTGCGTTTCATCCCTTCGAGATCGATAAAATAAGTACAAGTTGAGTACTGGGGATCGTTCAGGCTTTGTGCCTCCAGTAGAAAGGATTTTTATTTCCTTTTTATCTCAGGTCTTGTTGGAGCTCCTGGAATCTTGCATGCGTAACAGGCTTGCTGCCTGCAGCCTACGGTACCACGCTATCTATTCTTTTCAACTATCTACTATTTCCCTATTTTTTCTGGCCCTGCTAAGGAGGCAAACCTTTTGTAACAGTTCTACTGGGCACTATATTCCGATTTCTTTTATATTCTTCTTGATGCCTTCTGATACTGTCCCCAAGGACCCAACAATAATTGGCACCATTTTCACTTTCTTTACTTTTCATAGCCGAGCTATTTCGTACTCAAAAAGGTTGTATTCACCTATTTTTTTCGCCTTCCTTCTTGACTATTCGTGGGTCAAAGGAGTATGCACATGTGGTTCATCTTGACACCACCACTAGGTCCGGTCTAGCACCTGATCTGTTTGGATTTGGAAATACCAGAGCATTTTGCAAGTCTTCGACTCTGCCCCTCTCTGCAGTGTGTGCTCATACCACGTCTTGCCTCTCGCTAGCCCTCACTTTTCCCACAGTTTCCAATGTAGCACTTTCGCTACCTGATCGTGTTGCTACAACTTGTAATGATTTTGGACAAGTCTTGAGCATTCGCTCGTGATATGGGCAATTGTTTCGTCCACTCGGTTACAGATGCGGCTCAGCAGAGATACTTGCTCATTCCTAAGGTAAACCCTCCAGTTCATAGCTAATGCTTGGTCTTGCAGTGCCAGTATACTGCTCTCAACCTGCTTTTTACAGTATTCCTTTCTTCAGCCAATCCTACTTATATTTTCCAGCAACTTCTTTTGGGGTCCTATGGAATTGATTGTGTAGTCCCTTGTTGCGTAATGCTTCTCCATGTCCGTTTTGTACTTCTTCCTTTGCTTTCCTTTTATTCTCTGCTTTCAATACTCCCTCATTCCTAACTGACACGAGCAAAGTTTTCTTACTTTGAGGTAGGTATCTCATTATGCTTTCGAGTTCGATATCATCATCATCATCATCATCATTATTATTATTATTATTATTATTATTATTATTATTATTATTATTATTGAGCGAGAGAGCAATGCGTGCCATCAAAGTGACACTAGGATACAGACATACAAAGCTAGTATACCCATCATAACTACGCGTCTGAAAAGGGTACATCAGGCACATGCATCACAACTAAATGTGCGCGACATGGTGATCTCATATCAAGATAAACAGCACATGATCTTACAGTGGAGCCCAATTAGAATTTTCTTCATGTCGAGTGGCCCATCCAGCTCAAAAGGTCCCTGAATAAAGATTGTTTAAGGATGTTGAAAGAAACACACATCTTTCCATAGTTGACTTATTCAAGCCCCAAAGAATTCCTTTCAATACATGTCTATGATGCTTCTTCACTACTTCTGCTCGTGATCAGAGATACACATATCGTCAGCCGCTTAGGCTCATGCTCAACTGATTAAGGTCAAACAATTGACCAGTAGATCTGTGGTATTGAGCAAAATATTTGCGGTAGCATATCTTTTACACAAAGACAAAACAGGATAACACTTCCAGTCAGTTAAGCTCAGAAGCCATGAGAGTCAGTGCCTGTAACAACATTAAGGCATCTATTATTATTATTGTTCAGTAGTTTTATTTTTATAACGTGCTTTCACTTCACTACCGAGCGCAGCTCTGTGTGCCTTGGGTATGTGCTGTGGTTTGCTGTGGTGCTCTTATGGTTATGTATTGAAAGTGTTTTGCGTAGAATGTGTGCAGTACCCAGTAGTGCAATTTTCTGTATGTTATATATATTTGTAAGTCCTGGTGTTTTTGTTATGTATTTGTCTGAATATTTTTTTTTTAATTATTATTATTATTATTATTATTATTATTATTATTATTATTATTATTATTATTAACGGTATTTCCTCCGTCGTTATGTTCTGAGTTCAAATTGCGCCGAGGTCGACTTTGCCCTTCAGAGTCGATTAAATAAGTACCAGTTGAGTACAAGTTCGATGTAATAGAATTAGCCCACTACCCTGAAACTGTTGGCCTAGTGCCAAAATTTGAAACCATTTTCTTTTCTTCTTTTTATCGGAGAAAGTTTAGTGACTTTCTCTAAGTCACTAAGAGGCCGAGAGCTTCGTGCATGGCGAAAATTTCGTGCTTTGAATTTTATTTATTGTCTGTAATCTATTAATTCTACAGACACACACCATACATATACATACATACCTACATACATACACACACACACATAAACATACATATACTCATATATATATATATATATATATATA
>NC_068987.1:103733626-103738492 GCF_001194135.2 Octopus bimaculoides
ATATATATATATATATACACGTACAGACATGTATTTTTGCGCCTGTCTGTGTACGTGTATAAAGGCACACATATATAACCCTGCTCATTTTTGTATCGGTAGATTTCCACATATGAGTACTGAAGTATATCAAACGAATAAATGTATACATATGTGTCTGAATATTTGTGTGTCCGTGTGTATAAATGCGCGTGTCTATGTGCGTTTGTATGTTATATACACATATAAATCATCTTTTTAGATTTGTGTTGATAAGAAAGTTTTCCAAAGGATTGGTTTAAACAAAATAAAAATGAAAATTTTTGAAAACAGAACTTCAAAAAAAAATAATAATAATTTAAAAAATAAATACCGAAATAAAGTAAAACGTAGAAGAAAAATAATTCTGCAAAATATTTTTTCCGGTGGCGAGAGGTGAAGTTCATTATTGCTTCTTATATTATTTGGTGTTAAAGGAAAGGGATGGTAGACACGAGACAAGGGAGGTAAGTATATCGCGTCTTGCGGCTCTGTAAAAGAGACAACAGGAAGGCGAGGTGCTGGGTATATATGTTCATTTATTTTTTTTTTACGTATATATATATATATATATATATAAATATATATGTATTTGCTGTTCTTTTCAATGGTTTCGAAAATATTTATGTTTAGATTTAATGGGTTGGATTAAACAATTGTTTCGATTATTAAGAAGGCGTGGTGGGTCTTATTTTGGGAGTGTGTGTGTGTGTGTGTGTATATACATATATATATATATATATATATATATATATATATATATAGATAGATAGATAGATAGATAGATAGATAGATAGATAGATAGATAGATAGATAGATAGATAAATATATATATACATATATATATACATACATACATAAATGTTTGTAAATATGTATGTATGCATGTGTGTACGTATATATATGTTTATATATATATATATGTATGTATATATATATATGTATATATATACGTATATATATGTTTACATATATATATATGAATTTATATATGTATATATATATATACATATATATATATATGTGTGTGTGCGTGTGTGTGTATGTGTGTGTGTGCGTGTGTGTGTGTGTTTGTGTGTGTGTGTGTGTTTGGATGTATGTATATATGTATGTATATCTTTGCATTTATGTCTGTATATATATGTTGTTTTCTGTTTTATAATTTCGATTTTACTGATCAATAGTCGCATGATATATATATTTTTTATCTTTATATATTTTATCTTTATATATTTTATCTTTATATATTTTTTATCTTTATATATTTATCTATTCTCTTGTATGTATTTGCTGGGCATATATTGTGATTTCATGTTGTTTCATCTTTTTCAAATTTTTATTATTTTCTTGTATGTTTTGACGTATATATTTCTTTTTTAATAAAAAAAAAACTCTTAGGAATCAGGATATATCGCATACAGACACAAACACACACACATTCAAACACACGCAAACAAACACTCACACACTCACTCATGCACGAGTATACAACTGCATGCACATATACATTCTAATAACTTGCATACAAACGCACTCATTGAGACACTCCTGGATAATATATGCGTGTGAGTGTGTGTATACATACGCTATATACATACATACATATATATATATATATGTATATACGTATTTATGTATGCGTGTGTCTGCTTTAAACGATGCATTCCGTATACCAATCAACTAACAAATAGTTGCTCATAATACATAAGGTTATAAAGTTTAAAACCCTAGGACGGGAAAAAGAGAAACTTTTTGCGGGAATCGAACTGCGCATCGATTGTCTCTCCGGCAATCATGACCGTCAGAATATAGTTATACTGAAGTAATTTTCCGTCTTTCATCTCTCCTATTTTCACACTTTAATCGTACGAGAGAGATTAACATGGCTGTTTACACTTAGAACGTAACAGAACAAACAGATAAAATATTAAAACATGTCTTCTATAAAGATGTCATTTGAATACCAAACAATTCTCTATGTGTGTGAGTGTGAGTGTGTGTGTGTGTGTGTGTGTCTTCTGTATATTTGTGCGTGTATGTGTATTACGCACATGCACTATGCATAGTCAATCGCAACAGTATGGTAAAAAGTTTGTTTCTTAACCACATGGATCTCGGTTCAGTCCCACTGCGTGGCACCTCGGGCACGCGTCTTCTGCTATAGCCTCAGACCGACCAAAGCTTTGTGAGTGGATTACGAAAGGCAAAGTCAAGGCCGACTTTGCCTTTCATCCTCTCGGGGTCGATAAATTAAGTACCAGTTATGCACTGGGATAGATAGATAGATAGATAGATAGATAGATAGATAGATAGATAGATAGATAGATAGACAGAAAGATAGATAGATAGACAAACAGGTAGGATAGATAAATAGACAGAAAGACAAGCAGGCAGGCAGGCAGGCAGGCAGGTATCCTTTCCACTCGATCTACTTGTAACAATAGCAAAATTTCTCTAAGCACTTCAGCGTTTTATAAAAGGACATTTGATCCCTAAATATGCAGAGAAGATGTGATGGGTACAAGTGGGTTGATTTTGATATGTGCGTTAGATCGGAGCTAACATGAGACTCAGCATCTAACAATAAACTGCAATAAAATAACACACAACAATTCACGCTCTCACGACAGAACAACCTGACAATACAACGGTACAAGATGCAGATGAAGGTGTGCATGTGTGTATGTGTGTATGTGTGTATGTGTGTGTGTGAACAGTTGTGTTCTGTATGATTGCTCTGTGTACGTTTGCATTCATATCTGTAAATTAATTAGTACCAACAGAATCCAGAACGCAGGTACTGGATACCAGCTTTGGGGATCAATATCGTATCTCGACTTACATTTTGATTTAATAATACAAACATGAATTTTCCGTTCAATACTAGATTAGTTCTCAGGAAAAACACGCAGGCACTCACACTATGTGTGTGGTCTGTGCGTGTGTGTATGTGTGCGTATGTGTGCGTATGTGTGCGTGTGTGTATTATTATACACGACGAAGTATGTATTTATAAATCTATATCTACACATATGTGTGCATATATATCTATGCATATGTCTATGTATATATATACAATTGTGTGTGCATATATATATATATATATATATATATATATATATATAGAGAGAGAGAGAGAGAGAGAGAGAGAGAGAAGGGGAGAGAGAGAGCGATACATATACATGTATTTCAATGCACACACACACACACACACATACATACATACATACATACATAAAATGGTGGAGAGGTGTTCATGATGCGAACTAATCTAGTAGTGAACGTAGAGCACATGTTTGTATTAATATATCAAACTGTAAGCTAAATACAACACCGATCCCCAGGGCTGGCATCCGAGTACCTGCAGTTTGGATTCTATTGCCGTTAATTAATTTACAGATACAAATACAGACCTACACCTACAGACCTACCCCTACACACCCACATCTACACACACTCACCTATATATACATATACAGACATACACATATGTAGAAACATACATACGTTTATCCGTATATATACGTATATATAAACATACAAATAGACTCTCTCACACTCACGAACACATATTTATATATATAAACTTATATATTCATACATAAATATTGTTTGTTTGTTTATAGTTTCAGCTTAGAGCTGCGGCCATGCTGATTCTCATAAAAATTATTTCCTGCCCGTCTCTACTTCTTTTTATGCTTATAGTGCACGGACAATAGCGAATTGACGTCACGTCATATTCTTCCTGATACTGAAGAAAACATCTGTTAGATGTAAATATTACATGTTTCACACCTCCACACGACAGCAATATAACTACACATGATTATTTTATTTAGGAATCATCTTCCTTCACAACATAAGTACTATAGAAATTCCAACAAAAACGCCATTAAAATTTTATATTCTTCTACTCTTAATTGCAACTAGAATATTCGCACGTCTAAGCTCGACTAATGTTTCGAGCCTTTAAATACTTGAATGTCTAAATTTTAATCGAGTATTTGTCCTCCTTTTATCTCTTGGTTTAATAAACATTAGACTAACTTACAGAGTGCGATTGCAATGTCAGCCAACATAGTTGTTATGTAGTATTGACTTAGTGTAGTCTTCTGAAGATGTCGCGTTTCAACCCTGTTATGCAATATTTTATGTAACGATTATGCGTAACGTCTCAGCATTCGCTACTGAAACTCATGTAAAATTGACTATTTGACGATCTAATGAAAACACTTAAATCAACTCTCCAATTTTACTTACCTCTCGTATATATGTATATATATGTATATATATATCTTGGATATATGTATGTGTGTGTGTGTGTGTGTGTGTGTGTGTGTGTGTGTGTGTGTGTGTGTGTGTGTGTGTGTGTGTGTGTACGCCGTGCGCGCGTATACACACTGCCATTCTGTCGGTTATGACGACGAGGTTTCCAGATGATCCGATCAGAAGAACAGCCTGCACGTGAAATTAACGTGCAAGTCGACTACACACTCCATAGACACGCGTACCCTTAACGTAGTTCTTAAGAAGAACGCCCCCTTGAACTTGAATTACGGTTACAACTCACTCTTGCCAGTGAAACAACTCACTCTTGCTGAAGGACACAACGCCCCGCCAGGGTTCGAACTCTCGACCCTACGATCGGGAACAGATTCCCTAACTACTAAACCACGTGCCTTGGCTTCACACACACACACACACACACACACACGCACGCACATACACACACATACATATACATACATACATATCTGCATTCTCCACTCCCTCATTTACGAGGTTTGACCAGCAAATCCCAGGTCTTCTACTGACCTATCCAAGCTGAAGCAATGCCAAAGGAAATCT
>NC_068987.1:103738835-103741450 GCF_001194135.2 Octopus bimaculoides
CGTTTGCACGCTGGGCGAAATGCTTACCGGTATTTCGTCTGTCTTTATGTTCTGAGTTCAAATTCGACTTTGCCTTTCATCCTTTCGGGGGTCGAAAAATGAGTACCAGTTGCGTACTGGGGTCGACCTAATCGACTAGCCCCCTCCCCAAATATTTCGGACCTTGTACCTAGCGTAGAAAAGAATATTCATTTATAAAAGAAATAATAAATGTAGAAAGAAGAACGGAAACTGTACTCGTTAGAAAGCATGAAGAAGCAAATATTTGGTTGTACCATAAAAGTACAAGGATAAAAGTACAAAGATAAAAGTACAAAGATAAAAGTACAAAGATAACTTATCCAATTAGGCAATCAGACACATGTTGACTTTGGATACTTTCAGAATTCGAACTCACAATGTATATAGATTGACGGAACTTTATTCATGCCAATGATCAGCAAGTCTTATGATTCACTCTTTTGAAGCCTTTTCAAAATAATAATTAAGTATATAAAAAAGACAATCATAATAGAGTTTTCAAATTTTGCCACAAGGCCAGCAATCCAGGAGGATAGTCAATTACATTGATCTTAGTGTGCAACTGGTACTTATTTTATCGACACTGAAAGGATGAAAGGCAATGTCGATCTCGGTGGAATTTGAACTCAGAACGTAATGACGGACGAAATGTCGCTAAGCATTTCGTGCGGCGTGCTAACGATTCTGCCAGTTCGTCGCTTTGATAATAATAACAGTCTTTTCTACTCTAGGCAGAAGGTCCGAAATTTTGGAGGAGGTGGGGCCAGTCGATTATATCGACCCCATTGTTTCACTGGTACTTAATTTATCGACCCAGAAAAGATAAAATGCAAAGTCGACCAAGGTGGAATTAGAACTCAGAATATAAAGACAGACGAAATACCGCTAAGCATTTTACCCGGGGTGCTAACGATTCTGTCAGCCTTAGATAATGATAATTTTGTGTTTTTTTTTATTTTTATCTTTTTTCCTTCTTCTCTCTGTCTTCCTCTTTTCCTCTATCACATGACCTTGTAAATGAACAATCTGGTGTGTTTATTTTAATAGCCTGCCAATCTATACAATACGTTTCTCTGCCCTATGTGTCAGGAAGACACTCGGCAAGAAATAGAAACAATAAACCTTTGCTAATGAAAATAAAAATAATAATAAAAAAGATGATAATGATGATTTCAAATTTTGCCACACAGGCAGCAATTTGGGGGAGAGGGGATAATTCGATTACATCGACCCCAGTGTTCAACTGGTACTTGTTTTATCAACCCCGAAGGCATTAAAGGCAAGGTTGACCTCGGCAGAATTCGAACCCAGAACGTAGCGGCAGACGAAACACCGTTAAACATTTCGTCCAGCGCGCTAACGATTCTGCCAGCTCACCGCCTTAAATAATAATAATAATAATAATAATAATAATAATAATAATAATAATAATAATAATAATAATAATAATAATAATAATAATAATAATAATAATAATAATAATAATAATAATTATAATACTGACTCATATGAACACAACATGATGATAAAGCTAGACAAAAGTTACATACTTTTCATTCGTTTACCATATATATATATGTGTATGTGTGTGTGTGTGTGAGTGCGAACGTGCATTTCTCTGTGTGCATGTTTGTGCATCTGTATGTGTGTTTTTGTTTGTATATCGTATGTATATTAAATAAGTGAAATTGGATATGTGTGTGTGTGTATCTGTGTGCATATTATACAAATGTATCTGCGTGTGTGTATACGAGTGCATGCATGTACTTATGTGAATATATTTATGTGTAATATATTACACACCCACACACACACACACGCATATACAAAGACATACATTCGTGTGTGCGTGTGTGTTTGTGTGTGTGTATATATATATATATATATGTGTGTGTGTGTGTGTATGTATGTATATGTATATATATATATATATGTATATATATATATATATATATGTATATGTATATATATATATATGTGTGTGTGTGTGTGTGTGAGGGCGTATGTGTGCACGCATATATATGTTTGTTTATACACATAGATAGATAGATAGATAGATAGATAGATACTAACACACACGCGCTCAAACACACACACACACACACAAACACACACGCATACACACGCACACACACACTAACTGAATGGCGTCTACAGAGCAGCGAAAGGTTACGTGGGTCGGATGAGAGTAAGTTAATATACCTGTCAAATTTTGAGAAGCTTTTCTAAAAATTCATTAATTCAGACAATAATATTTGAACATATTTGGAGGACAACAACAAAATGACAGGCACACCGTCATTATAGTCAACATACATTGTATTATCTATCCGATCTCCGTAGCAATCACTGTTGTTTCAAACTACATCTAGGATGTCTATAAAACCTTGTATTAATATGTGTGTATGTGCGAGGTTATAAGTACACAAATATATACGCACACACACATATACATGCACACACACACACACACACACACACACACACACACACACACACACATATATATATATATATATATATATATATATATATCTTGATATACTCATATATCCACACCAAAACACACACAAATGTATGTGTATTTATATATA
>NC_068987.1:103742002-103742903 GCF_001194135.2 Octopus bimaculoides
TATATATATATATATATATATATGACAAGGGCGAAGAGGTTGCTTGAAATGAAGCTATTGATTAATTATGGTTGGTGTGGTTAAGATATATGTAATGAAGAATAAACAAGTAGTAGTAGTAGTAATAGTAGTTGTAGTATTTGTTGTAGAAAGAACCTGGGATGAAAAAGAGAAAAAGGATGAATAGAAAATAAAAGAAAAGCAGAAAGATTCATGCTTCGTCTTTATTGACCCCCAGGTAGAAGAAGACTAAAATAGATCGAGATTAGATTTGAATTCAGATCATGAGGAAACAATGGTGGTGATGATGATGATGATGATGATGATGATGATGATGATGATGATGATGATGATGAGGTATGAAGGGTAAAGTTAGCGTGTGTGGGATTCGGAACTCAAAGTACAGAGAGGCAGAACAAATATCACAAGGTTTCTTTTGCGACGCGCTAATGACTCTACCAATTGACCGCTTTCTCATTGGATAACGAACATATAAAAAGACGACTTAGTCAAGGTTAGAACATCTTTGTACATACGTCTACTCCATCAGAGCTAGTCGTAGGCTAAACGATGATAACAAGCAACAACAACAACAATCGGTGTTTTTCTTTATCTAATCTTATAGATGAACGACAAAGTAGATTGAGTAAAATTGCAGTTTTAACTCCCAATTCCACCATCTTGTATATCTTTGGCTATATTTTCTCATTAGGTGAAAAATGAGTGAAATGAGTTTTATCGAAAGCTTGTAACAATGCTGAAGCTATTGAAGCCTTTATATTTCTGGCGCAAAGACTCGTCTTCAGTAAGAATACAATCTATGAAATATGTATTTACAAGATATTTCTGGCGCAAAGGCCCGTCTTCAGAAGAATACAGTCAATGAAATGTGTATTTACAT
>NC_068987.1:103742913-103746685 GCF_001194135.2 Octopus bimaculoides
ATTTCTGGCGCAAAGGCCCGTCTTCAGAAGAATACAGTCAATGAAATGTGTATTTACAAGATATTTCTGGCGCAAAGGCCCGTCTTCAGAAGAATACAGTCAATGAAATGTGTATTTACATAATGTGTATTACCCGATCTTTGAATTAGCAGCAGCAGCAACTGCTCAACCGTTGATGTAGGATGCTTCAAGCCAACAACACTCTTCTTATAGTTTCTCATTTTGGTAACAAAGAGGTTCACGATTCTTAAACGACTGTAGTAATTATCACATGACTTGACAACAATAGTTATTTATTTATTAGTTCTGAAAGAAGGGACAGTACCTATGGTTTTCACAGCCTATCCGAGTCCGGTGACGGTGACATCGCTAACATTCCAGTTAAAATATTTCACATCGATAACTGTATGAAAGCCATAACCAGCGACGCGAGAGAATTCAAGATGGCCGACATTCTGAAGTGGAAGGATTGGGTGTTCTAGCCTACAGATTGGACACAACGTGGATGACAAATGAACAAAAAGTGCTTGATAGAGGTCGTTCGAGACCAGCCAGCTCCAAAGAGCTGAAGCGACTGTAATAAAAGCAGGATAGAGCGAGAGAGGACAATATATCCGTGGCGAAGAGGCTGGAGTGTATGCGTGAATAATTTTATGCCTATCAGACAAGTGACATTTCTTAGACAGTAATCAAGGATGTCTGTGTGTGCAGCAAGGGTATCATTTTAGAAGTGGAAACTACTCTGTTGTGTATCTCACTTGAGCTTTGTAGAGAGTTATAACTCTTGCGGCTAATACTTGCGTCATCAACCTAAAGAAAAGTTTAAGTCGGATTTTGAATGGACACACCTACATTTTGATGGGCATTTAGCTCGGTACGCTATTTACTGTGCCATTCTATAAGCCTCTTTACCTAACTTTGAGGCAAACCACAAATCTAAATGAAGGGAATCACAAAAATGTAATTTGGGAGCTCCTTATAATATATGTTTTTTACATGGGTACAAGAACTCAAAAGGTAGGGTAGGATATAATAATTGACACAGTACTTCAGAAGTATTTCATTTTATCGACCTCGGAAGGATGAAAAAGTTGAGGAATTAAACCAGAGAGCTGTAACCAAAGAAGGTAAAGTATTTTGTCCAATATTTGATTTATTTCCTAATGGGTTATATCTTTGCTTTTGATGTTTGTTTATATATATCTATAGATAGATAGATAGATAGATAGATAGATAGATAGATAGATAGATAGATAGATAGATAGATAGATAGATAGATAGATAGATAGATAGGGAGAGAGTGGGGGAGAAAGAAAAAAGGAAGGTGTGTGACCAAGTGATTAGAGTGTTCGGTTCGATTATAAGGTTGTGATTTCAATTCAAGGTGACGCGCTGTGTCCTTGAACTAGGCATTTCATTTCGCGTTGTTCCATTTTTCTCAGTTATGAGTTCCAGCAATATATACATGTATATATATATATATATATATATATATATATACACACACATCACCAGATGTCACGTACTGGAATCAAGGATGTGGGTGAAGAAGCAAGATGGTGTGTATGTCTGCTCGTACCTAAAACAAGCAACCAATTACATTTACATATTTCCAAACCGTTCAGTTGCTAGTAACAGGTGCTTAGTGTTAAACACTAACTATATGCATATTAATAGATCTATTTCCCTGAAGCTACTAGATTTGCGTGTATATAAACAGAATGGTTGTCCGTTTCTCTGGAATTGGTGAAATGGTGTAAGCACTTCTGACGAGATCCCAACAAGATCCGAAAAATGATTAAGGTCGTTCATTTTTTTAAGCTCTACAGGCACGTATGTGCTATCGGGTGGGCTTGTCCGAGGGGCGCTCAGAGTGGCGAAACCGTTCTGCACGCCCTCGTTCAGTGTTCGGGCATTGCTGACTTGTGGGGTTATGTTGAACAGCTGCTGTCATGTGTGCAACGGATCCGTCTGCCGGCCGAGTCTGTAGTGACGATTGCAACGCCGCCCTCCTTCAATCGGGCAGGCAAGGCAGTTTTCCTTTGCCTGGTGGTTGTGGTGAAAGAGGTTGTTCGGTGGACAAGTCTGAAAGGCATGAGGACAGATAGATTCCTCTTTGAAAAGGAAATTGAGAGTGGAGAAGGAAGTGCTGTCTTCGAGTGAGTTTATTGAGAGGAGGATGAAAGTTGCGAAAATGGCAAGAGTGGTTGGTACCTCTTTAAGTGTAGACCTGTGAGTCGGAGAGAAGGAATTGGAGAGGACAATTGCTCATAGGGTTTCAGGGAAATCTCGGACAGCGGGGTTCCTAGAGGCGTTCCTGTATCAGGAGAGCCACATCTCTATCATCCTCCCCACATTTTTACCTTTGTATGCTATATATATGTCTTCTTTTCCAGTGTATACTGTGTATACTATCATTTTATTATTATATGTAAACCCCCCACACTTTATGTTTGTCCCTGTATTGTCCCCCTCATCCTTTGCCCTTGTGGCAAATAAATGAAATCATTATTATTATTTTTATTAAGTTACAGAGACATGTACAGAGAGCATTTACATGTTTGTATCTCTACAAGTTTGAAGCTTACGTATATTATATCATACCCTGACACTATGAAGTCTGAGAACCCCATTGATAGGCCCCTGATATTAAATAAACTGTTAACCGCTTGCATCATTTCTCTGAAGTTGCCGGAATTGATGTTTCTTTGGGATTGATCAAGTGATGTACACACCTCTGACTAAGGGGAGTAGAACTGACTTATGTGCATGTATGCCACGTAAATTAACACAAACACACTTGCTGAGAAGTTCCTGGCATTGGGTAAAGGAAAAATACAGGAGGGTCAATTAATTACGATTCTATTCAACATATTCTCCTCTCAGATTCACACACTTATTGCAGCAGTCTTTCAGTTTTTCTAAGCCCTGTAAAAGAACTTGGAAGGTTGGGCCGCCAGCCAGGCTTTTCACGATACCCTTAAAGCCAAGAACTTTTCAGCACTCCCTTATATATGTGTATGCGTATGTGTGTATATATGTGTAAGGGAAAGAAGAGAAGAAGAATAGGAGGAGGGGATAAGAAGAAAAAACAACCCTGGTACTTGATTTATCAACATCAAATGTATAATAAATTAAGGTGGCTTTTGTTAGGATTTGAACTGAGATCGGAGATAGCCTGAACACATACCACACGACATACCATGCTATTTCGATAGCTTAATGACTTTGCCAAGTCACCTATTTACACAACGCTACATACATTTAATTACAGAACGAGTTAACGAGAGAAAATGATGGAAATTGTTTCTTTTTTTTTTAATATATGCCGTAAGGGTTCCAAACAAACTTCTTCACACACATGCACACACATACACAATAAACAAGGACAAGCGCATACATAAATGTACATTCACATTTACATATACACGTGCAGAATTACATACGCGGTGCTTTAAAACGCAGACTTTATACAAGCCCACACTTAAACACGAATATAACTTTACGAAGTGAATGAGGGATGCAGTGAAAGAAAGAGAGAGGAGCGAGGCAGAGGAAAGATGCAACAGCAAATTTGCAAAATCCAAAATGTCTGACAAGAATGAAAGACATTCCAATATGTCTGCCAATCACAGCGAGAATGTGAATTAGATTGAACCTTATTAATGACCTCCATATAATTGTGTCGTTTCTTAATGACTCTGTTGTTAGTTATTAAAGCTGCTGCTGGTGGTGGTTGTGGTGGTGGCGGCGGCGGCGGCGGCGGCGGTGG
>NC_068987.1:103746695-103748107 GCF_001194135.2 Octopus bimaculoides
GTGGTAGTGGTGGTGGTGGTGGTGGTGGTGGTGGTGGTCGTTGTCGTCGTCGTCGTCGTCATCGTCAGCGTCGTGATTATTATATTAGATTTCTTTTAGCCCCAGGTCAACTACGATCGAGCAGATAATCTCTCATGATCATCCTGCGTTTTTAATGATACCTAGGATGACATCATTGAGTGTTCTATCGTTCAATTATCATAGGGAGTGACCTGAAGGGGATTTGACCTGAAGAGGATTTGACCTGAAGGGGATTTGACCTGAAGGGGATTTGACCTGAGGGTTATTAGGTTACTATTTCTAGGCGGTTTGAGTGTCCTCAAAGACATTCAACCCATGATCAAAGGCATTTTCTCCATGGCCTTCCTGTGTTTTTAGTGGTACCATTCAATGTGTTTTCTCCTTAAACTAATGTAGAGAGTGACATGAGGCGGCATTCGGTTGCTATTTCTAGACGACTGATATGACCTCATAAACGCATCCGTGGTGGTGATGGCGGCAGAAATGATGAAGGGGAATGTTGTCATTAATTTTTCGACAGATCAGCTCTAAACTACCAGACTATTGATTAAAGACGTTCCAACCATGATCTTGCTGTCCGGTATGATCCTACAGTCCGGTATGATCCTACAGTCTGGTATGATCCTACAGTCCGGTATGTCTTTTTTATAAGATGGTAAAATATGAGATGTAAAGGAATCTTGCAGAGGATCCTCGTTGAGACGGAGTTATTATCGCTACCACCGCTGCTGCTGCTGCTGCTGGTGATAGTGATGATGATGATGATGATGATGATGATGAAGATGATGATGATGATGATGATGATGGATGACGATGGATGACGATGATGATGATGATGATGATGATGGATGACGATGATGATGACGATGATGAAGATGATGATGATGATGGATGACGATGATGATGATGATGATGATGATGATGAAGAAGAAGAAGAAAAAGAAGAAGAGGAGGAGGCAGAGGATAAAGATGATGATAATTAAAAGGAAAAGAAGCGATGAAGAGGAAGATGTGGAATAAGCGGTAAAAGAGCAAGAAGAAGAAGAAGAAGAAGAAGAAGAAGAAGAAGAAGAAGAAGAAGAAGAAGAAGAAGAAGAGAAACTGGAAGCAGAGAATGATGATGAAGTTGATGAAGAGAAGGATGAACAGAAAGAGGAAAAGGAGGAGGAGGGGGAAGAAAACAAGGATAACAGAAGTAGCGGTGGCGGTAGAGGTGGTGGGGGGGGGAGCGACGTCCTCGTCATCTTGTAATCGACATTTTAAAGGTAATAATAACGACGACGGTGTTGAGAAACCTGGTGCTGGTGACGGCGGTGTTTGTGGGACTCGTTCTCCATAGAATCGCTTCGCTCAAAAGAATCACTTCCTGATCAAATACTTCCGGAAGACAA
>NC_068987.1:103748667-103751065 GCF_001194135.2 Octopus bimaculoides
GAAGAGGAGGGGTGAAGAGGAGGGGTGAAGAGGAGGGGTGAAGCGGAGGGGGTGAAGAGGAGAGTGGGGGAGGAGGAGGAGGAGGAGGAGGAGGAGGAGAAGGAGGATTTGCTCGACTTAAAGGCGATGCTCCAGCATGGCCGCAGTCGAATGACTGAAACAAGTGAAAGAGTAAAGGAGTAAGAGTGAGTTTATATAGCTGTTGATGTTCATGTTGTTGCTTTTGTTGATGTTGCTGTTAAAGATGTTGGCATTATATTGTCGATGTTGATGTTGCTGATGATGTTGTCACTGATAAAGTGAGTTATCTTGTCATTAATGACACTGTTGATGTTGCAACTGGTGAATTAATGTTGTTGTTGTTGTTGTTGCTTTTGATGCTTTTGATGTTGTTGATGTGGGTGTTATTGAAGTTTTTGATGATGCTCCCGCTGACGTTAACGTTGTTGTTCACGCTGTTGACTTTGCAATTGTTGTTATTGTTATGGTGACGTCGATGTTGATGATAATGTTGATGCTGCTGCCGTTGATGATGATGTTGATGTTAATGTTATCAATGTTAATATGATGACATAATCGACCGGCCTCCTTCCCAATAATTTCGGGCCTTGTACCTAGACTAGAAAAGAACATGTTCAAAAGGCGGCGAGCTGGCAGAAACGTTAGCACGCCGGGCGAAATACTTAGTGGTATTTCGTCTGCCGTAACGTTCTGAGTTCAAATTCCGCCGAGGTCGACTTTGCCTTTCATTCTTTTGGGGGTCGATAAATTAAGTACCAATTACGAACTGAGGTAGATATAATCGACTTAATCCGTTTGTCTGTCCTTGTTTGTCCTCTTTATGTTTGGCCCCCTTGTGGGCAATAAAGAAATAAGAAACGTTAGTACGCTGGACGAAATGCTTAGAGGCATTTCCTCTGTTTTTGCGTTCAGAGTTCAAAGATCGACTTTGCCTTTCATATTTTCAGCGGTCGATAAATAAAGCACCAGTTGCGTATTGTGGTTGATGATAATAATAATTCACAACAACAAAGGCGTCTGGCTGGTAGAACCGTCGGCAGACCGGGGGAGATACTTACTTAGCGGCATTTCTTTCGACTTTACGTTCTGACTTTCAAATATTACCGAGGTCGACTTTACTTTTCATGATTTCGGGGTCGATAAAACAATCACCAGTTGAACAGCGAGATCGACGTAATCGATTAAACACCACCTCACCTGAAATTGCTGGCCTTGTGCCAAAACTCGAAATCAATACTGAGGATAGCTGTACTGCAGCAGCTGTTTCCTCTGCTGCTTTTCATGTTGCTGTTGTTGTTGTCGATGATGGCGTTGTTATTGCAGTTGTTGGTGTTTATGAAATTGTTGGTATTGTTGTTGTTGTTGGTATGGTGTTGTTATTGATGATTACGCCATTGTTGTAGATATCGATGCTGTTTTTTTTGTTTTTTTTTACTATTGTTTTTATTATATTGATGTTGATGTTTACGCTGTCGATTTTGTTGTTGATGTTGGTGCTGTGGTTGATGTCATTAACATTGCAATTGTTGCTGTTGATGATGCTGTTGAAACTAATAAGGTCTGTGTTATCGCTATCGATATGATGACGTCAAAGTTGATAATGTTGTTAATATTTTTTGTTGATGTTCATCACGATGTTGACGCCGTTGTTAAAGTTATTCTTATTGTGGTTGTTGTTTATATATATTGTTGTTCATATGGTGTTTGTTGCTGTTATGGCTGATGCTCAGGATGTTACCCTGTTGTCGATATTGTTGTTGAAGTAGTTTCTCATTAATCAAGAAAAAGACAGATGACTTGGTAACGAAATATCACCTCTCTGCCAATTTGTTTTCCCTTTCTTGTTCTCTATCTCTCTCTCTCTCTCTCTATTTATCTATCTATCTCTAGCCGTCTCTCCATCTTTCTCTCTCTCTCTCTTTCTCTTATCTATCTATCTATCTATCTATCTATCTTTATCTATCTATCTTTCTCTCTCTCTCTTTCTATTCTATTGTCTCCAGTTTAATACTTTCTGAATAAAAATAGACTCAATAAAATTGAGACTTTTATTTCAACGTGCTTATAAAGTATATCGCAAACCGGTTGACAGTGATTGAAATGAATAAATAAATGAATAAAGAAGGAAAGAAAGAAAGAAAGAAAGAAAGAAAGGAAGGAAGAAGAATATTCATCGTGATGACAATGAAAAGAACAAGTAAATAAGCCATAAGTAATGGTGAAAAACATATCTGTATGGGTGCGCATATGCGTGTGTGTGTATGTGTGTGTGCATATATATATGTGTGTGTGTGTGTGTATCTGTATGTACGTATGCATGTATGTATGTATATGAGTATATATATATATATATATATATATATATATATATATATAT
>NC_068987.1:103752396-103752988 GCF_001194135.2 Octopus bimaculoides
ATATATATATATATATATATATATATATATATACATACAGGGTAAAAATTATAAAAGTAATAATTAATACCAGCGATTAGCATGCGTAATAAAAAGTCAAAAGGCATAAATACTTTTATAAAATAATAGTGTATGAGAGTTTATACACGGAGAGGAGTCCACCATGTGAAACCTTTTGACTGCGCTTTCTAACATGTAAGGAATCCACATAGTGGTCTCCTCTCCGTGTATAAACGTATAAACTCCTATACACTATTATATATATATATATATATATATATAACATGAATAATATATAAATATATGCATATATCCATACATATGTGTACATACCCACATCTATATGCATGCATACATGCATATATGACTACAGGATATCACAAGAAACGTTAAACACAATGAGAAACAAAAATTTAAAGACGAAGACAGAAAACGAACTTTTTTTTCGAACAACGAAAAAAACAAACAGAGAGACGTGACATGCAACATAAAGAATAGTTCCCTTCTTCAGTTGTCCCTGTTCCATCTACTCCGCGTTTCGAAGGCAAGGACAATACGCGACTTCGTTGGAGCAGTCCTTCCCGCAAAGCAA
>NC_068987.1:103752998-103753639 GCF_001194135.2 Octopus bimaculoides
TTTCGAAGGCAAGGACAATACGCGACTTCGTTGGAGCAGTCCTTCCCGCAAAGCAAATTAAATAAAATTTGGAATTTTTTGCGGAGGGTGAAAGTGTAAACAAGAACAGGACAGTGTATGTACATATGTATGGATATATGCATATATTTATATATTATGTATGTTATTATATGATCGAACGCCACGCATCCGTTTCCAAGTAAGTTTTATATATATATATCTTCATTGTTGAGTTGTTTAATAGTGGTTTTTCTCTAAATGATATATATATTGGCGATAACTATTAATTTCCAGTACCGCTGCCGTAGTCTCCTTTAGAGAGACTTAGAAATATTAATAACTCTATATATATATAATTTAGAGAAAAACCACTATTAAACAATTCAACAATGAAGAATGTAATTCATACA
This sequence comes from Octopus bimaculoides, assembly GCF_001194135.2. Lineage (NCBI taxonomy): Eukaryota > Metazoa > Mollusca > Cephalopoda > Octopoda > Octopodidae > Octopus > Octopus bimaculoides. Next base: position 103,753,409 of record NC_068987.1, read on the forward strand.
CTCTAGAAAATAAATATATCACTTTACTGATTTTTGGAATAGGGTTTTTGTGATATATTTATTTTCTAGAGTGTATGAATTACATTCTTCATTGTTGAATTGTTTAATAGCGGTTTTTCTCTAAATTATATACATATATTTTATATTGGGAAATTTGATTTAGTTTTGCTAAATTGAATTTTTCCTTGTAAGTTTTGGATTTTCCCTAATATTATATGTGTGTGTGTGTGT
>NC_068987.1:103753649-103760626 GCF_001194135.2 Octopus bimaculoides
GGGAAATTTGATTTAGTTTTGCTAAATTGAATTTTTCCTTGTAAGTTTTGGATTTTCCCTAATATTATATGTGTGTGTGTGTGTGTGTGTGTGTTTGTGTGTGTTTGTGTGTGTGTGTGTGTGTGTGTGTGTGTGTATACGACGAGCTTCTTTCAGTTTCCGTCTACCAAATCCACTCACAAGTGTCTTCTACTGAGGCTACGGTAGTAGACACTCACAAGTGTCTTCTACTGAGGCTACAAACACGCACATACACACACAAATACACACACAGATACATACACACTTACATTACGTACGTATGTTCGTACATGCGTCAAAATATAGAAATATATTTGAAATAAAACGTTAAAGCGAGACGAGTGCTATGACAAAATTATAATTTCATCGGTAGAATATAGAACGGTAAAATCAGTAATACTAGATTAACAATATACTTGCTTTGCACAGTTTCACTTGAACATGTTTTTAGAGGATATTTTTCCTACGTATACAGACATACCACTCACGTATACAGACGTACCACTCACGTATACAGACATACCACTCACGTATACAGACGTACCACTTCGTCGTTTCCGTTTGGTTTTACATCTTCCTTTAATTCTACTTTCATCTCATTTCTTCGACAATAAGGAAGACCATATTCTAAGCTTACGTTAGAATCTAATTCTTTTTGTTTTGTTTTGTTTTTTGCTTGTTTGTTTGTTTGTTTTTGTTTTTTTAATTTTGTTAAATATTTACGAGATTGAATAATAGAGTTTCAAATGTCAAGCAAGTCGATTTCTCTGATAGTTAAAATTGATATCTTAAATCAACTTCAAAATGGAACCGGTTTAACAGATACTGCGAAACAGTTTAATACAAACGAAGTAACTATTAAAACGATTAAAAGGAACGAAGTATAAATCAAAGCCGGTATAATCGTAGGATCTTGAACAACTTTGAATCACGGCATTTAACCGTAGAAACATCATAGAAACAATGAGAGCAGCCAATTTACGTCAGCGGCCAAATCTATGTATCAGTCTGTATACTTGTGTTTGTGTGTCTGTGTGTGCACACACTTCATAATCGCATTTTCTAATGCTCGTTTTAATAAACAGTTACTCTTTTACTTGTTTCAGCCATTTTACTGCGACCATGCTGGAGTACCGCCTTGAAGGGTTTTTTTTAGTTGAACAAATCAGCCCCAGGATTTTTTAAAGCCTAGTACTGATTCTAGCAGTTCCTTTTGCCAAACCGCTAAGTTACAGGGACATAACCTCACCAACAGTGGTTGTCAATCGGGCGGGGACAAACACAGACACAAACACACACACACACAGATACACACATACATATATATATTTCTGTGTGTATGTGTGTGTGTGTGTGTGTGTGTGTGTGTGTGTGTGTGTGTGTGTGTGTGTGTGTGTGTGCGTGCGTACGTGTGTGTGTGTGTGTGTATATGACGGACTACTTTCAGTTTCCGACTACCAAATCCACTCTCGAGGCTTTGGTCGGCCCAAGGTGCCAAGCAGTGGGACTGAACCCGGGAGAATGTGGTTGGGAAACAAGCTTCTTACCACACAGCCACGCCTGTGGTGTTCTTTATTAATATCATCGGAAGATCTACACTAGGAACACAATGACAAATCAAAGGTTTTCGTTAGTTGTTTTAATATCCATTGAAAAGGAAAGCCTTAAAATGGAGTGAGACCCTACTTTCAGTTTCTATGAGAAAGTGACTGACATTTTTGCTACAAAGAAAGAGAAGAATGGATCTCCTGTACAAATAGGCTAATGTAATTAGGAAGTAAACTTTTCAAATTTTCTTATCCTTTTATGTACTCACAAATCTTTTAATGATAGTTTACTACATAAAGGTCACCAAGTGCCTACCCTGAGTAATTACTGACGGTACGAGGCTGGTATGTATGTATAGATGTATGTATGTCTCCTCTTTATCTTTTTAATTTAGAGTGAATTTTGATCGGCCACCTACTTGGTAGCAAGGTTGTGAAGAAAAGTATCTTGTTTTGACTTTCATCTTTTAAATCGTAAGAAGGTTTTGCGGATTTTTATTCTGTATGTATGTATGTATGTTATCAATCAGTTTCATTTCTGTATTTCTTGTCCATAGAGAAAGAGCCGGACTCTAAACATAGATTCAAGGCTCCTTCATTGGAACTTTTATCAACGTCATCTAGGTATTTGTGCATGTGTGTGTGCAGTATTTGGTGTTTGTGTATGCGCAGATTTGTATGTTTGTTTTATGGATGCGTTTTTAAGTATATATTTTCATGTCTAGATGCATGCATATGTATTTATGTGCTAAATTTTTGGAAAGTTTTACATATCTTTACAGTTCCATTGATGGCTTGAACCTGTAGTCTTCTAATCAGCCTTTTTCTTTCAGGTTTTGAGAACCCTAATTTTTCCAGGTTTTTGTTGTTATGTATGTATGTATGTATGTATGTATGTATGTATGTACGTATGTATGTTGATCAGTTAACACTAAATTAAACTTGATTTATGTATCTAGACTGTCGCAGATAGGGCCACAGGAAGGCTGCAGGAAGGCCTCTATAAAAGCCGCAAGAGTTGGTTTCAGGCGAATCAAGCTTCAGAACGGTGTTGAAGGAAATGAAGATACCTCGAAATTTGACAAGAGATTATGAAGAGTTAAAGAAGCAGTGGCTTTAATTCGATCAACTATCTTTACACAAAAATGTGAGTTCATATGTGTATGCGTTTGTGGACAGAAGCAGACACACACACACACATACATATATATATGTGTGTGTGTGTGTGTGTGTTTACATATGTATATATACATGTTATTACACACAGGTTATTTACACATATAGACATGGGTATAAGGAGATGCCACCGCTATCATCGTCGTCGTCATCATCGCCGTCGTCATCATCGTCGTCGTTGTTGTCATCATCATCATCATCATTATCATCTTCATCTTTCCATTTTTATAATTTCCAGTCCACTCATATATGCAGTTACTTTTTTGTCTTCTATTTTAAATTCTACGCCACACAATTGTGCACCCACTTTCGAGCACATGACATACACATGCGCATATGCAAACATACAAACACATTAGCAAATAAACGTGGTCTTATATACGCATTCACACATATATTCACACATTTTCGCCCATTTGTACACATACATATGAATGCACGCACACGCACACGCACACACACAAACGGAGATACACTCAAGTACACACATTCACACACACACGTACATGTACACACACATGCAGACACAATACCATACGCATGCACACGTATGCATATGAGAACCCAAATTTACATGTGCATACAGAAGCAGAAGCATACAGAGGCATGCACACGCACATGATTGTATGTGAGTGTGTATGTGTGCTTGTGTGTTTGTGTGTGCGTGTGTACGTGGACCGAGACATAGAAAAATCATACATGCATACAAAAACACATAAACACACATACCTATGCAAACACACACACACACACACACACACACACACATATATATATATATATATGCGTGTGTGTGCATGTATGTATGTGTGTGTGTATGTGCGTACGCGGGATGGCACCTGTGTGTAGAATAATTCCAATATGGTGAGAATTTTGAACGTGTTCTTTTGTTCTTCCATTCATAAAAGCAGTATAGAGTACTTGAGAGTAGAGGTGGGAGATATGAGACAGACAGACAGACAGACAGACAGACAGACAGACAGTCGGAGGGAGAGAGAGAGAGAGAGAGAAGGAAGAGAACGGTGGGCAGCTGCTTTGGAGGGGATAGGTGTGGTGTTGCGTGCGGCTTCGTGTTGTGTGTTGAGGTATTTTGGGATGAATAAATTTAGTTATGGTGGCGGAGGAGGTGGCGATGGAAACAGCGTCAGCGGCGGCGGCGGCGGCGGCGGTGATTGTGGTGATTGTGGTGGCTGTGGTGGTGGTGGTGGTGGTGGTGTTGTGGTGGTGGGTAATGGAGGTGATGAGATAACAGAAGGATGGACGAATTTCGCTCGTCCTCTTCGCTTTCATTGTGTCACGACTGTCGTCATCACTATTTTCATAACTGCTACCGTCATAATTATTCTTAGCAACAGCAGCAGCAGTACCAACAGCATTCTCACCATCATCAACAGCAGCAATTCCACTATGATTATCATCATCACCATCATCATCATTATTATTCATCCACATCAGCTATAGCAGCATAATTATCAAAAGCAAAATCATCCCCGTCGTCGTCGTCGTCGTCGTCGTCGTCGTCGTCGTCGTCGTCGTCGTCGTCGTCAACATATCTGTCATCATCATCATCATCATCATCATCATCATCATCATCATCATCATCATCATCATCATCATCATCATCATCATCATCATCATCACTGTCTTCCTCACCATCAGCATTCTCATCATCATCGTAGTTGCCAACACAATTTTCACCACCGGTTCCTAATATACTGGATTCAAATCCTGCCATGAATCGACTTCATCTTTCATTTCTATGAAGTCGATAAAAATAAAGTACTTGTCATATACTAGGGTTGAGGTAATCTTCTAATCCTCACCCTTGTCCTACCAGAAAATTCTAACCTAGCGCTTGTATTAGAAATAGTTGTCAAAGATTGGTGAATTGACAGAATAACTAGAGTATTGGAATAAAATGCATTGGGATGCTTGTTCCAACTTTCTACATTTTGAGTCCAAATCTCTCTGAGATCGACTTTTCCTTTCATCATTTCGGGTTCGATGGAATAATTACCAGTCGAGCACTGGAGTTGATGTTGTCGACTAGACCCCCTTCTCCACAATTTCAAGCCTTGCGCCTATAATAGAAAGGATTATTAATAGTAGTAGTTAATCGCAGCTGACTGGCCAACATGGAAGAGCACCCTGAATGAATACCTCAAGTCTGGGGGAAAGAGGTTAACGAGCACAGTAGTAGACAAGTGAGCCCGGCAAAAGGAGTGCAGTTACTTCGACGGACTTAACACCGTATTCAAATGTGTGCTATGTAACAGAGACTGTTACTCGCATATAGGTGTGTTTAGCCATCGGTGACGCAGTTCCAGCCGAGCTGGAAACTGCAAAGATACTACTCTTGGTCAGCTCTGACCGAAGGAGGCCAATGAAAAAGTTGTCTTATTTTGATGAATGCAGTGCTTTCCTGTGTTCAAGCTATTTTCTGTATGGTGTGTATTAGCCCTGTGATTTTTTGTTACGTTTTTATCTACATGTTTTTTAAATTATTCTCTCCGGCTCTCTTATTATAGGAATTGTTTACCTTCAGCCGCCGTATTCTGGCTATTTTTCCATTTCTTGATCTTTTGTATACTTGGATATCTTTCTTCATATCTTTGAGAGATCTACTAGCGTCTGTTAAGGCTGGCTAATTCTTCGATTAGGAGGCATTTCGTTGGTTGAGGATCCCTGACAAAAGTAACAAGACGATTTGTCAGAATCTCCAGCAGCTTTACATAGCCGTTTAAATTGAGTCTAAGGTCCTATTCAAATATACGGATTGGCATGACGTCAATCTCACTGAAGTCACCCTAAACCCAGCACAGTTTCTGCGAATTGGGGTTTCAAAATAGAAAGAAAAACTGTGACTTGCATGTACCCGTTTTCTTGTGGTGGGTAAATGTAATTTTGTGATGTTCATTTCTTTCCTGAAAGTACTTGCGATGCAGGTGAAGAGAACTAACAGAAAAAGTATCGGTTAGTGGACGCCGGAAACTTATCTCTATTCTACACAGCGAAAGTCACAGATTTGAACTGCAGTTATTCAATTTTCCAATGCGTTAATGTGTGTCCATAATGTAACATGTTTTGTCTCTTGCAAAATAGTAGTTTGTAACCGGATTTGTTGAAAAATATAGAGAAAATAGAATAGATAGATAGATAGAGAGAGAGAGAGAGAGAGAGAGAGAGAGAGAGAGAGAGAGAGACAGAGAGAGAGAGAGACAGACAGACAGACAGACAGACAGATAGATAGAAAGATGCACTATATCTAGACCAATACAAAATGTGCGTGCGTGTGTATATATATATATATATATATATATGTATGTATGCATGTATGTATGTATATATATATATATATATATATATATATATATATATATATATATATATATATATATATATATATATATACACACACACATACATACTTAGAATAAGTTAGCATAAAACAGTGTATATATGTTTATATGTGTATAGATATACACACACATACATATATACATATAAACACACACACACACACACATATATATATATATTTATATATATATATATATATATATATATATATACATATATACATATATACATATATACATGCATACACACACACACACACACACACACATATAGTTGAGTAATGGTAATTGGGAGAAAATAAAGCAAAATTCTATAAACAGCTTTATGTACGCGTAAAATATAAAACACGAAAACATAAAATCGGAATACATAAGACTCGAAAAGCAATCTTCTAGCTTAAGCTGTCTTGTAAAACATTCCCGAAATTGACATAACGATAAATAATGAGAAAAATGTGAACTAACATAAAGTACAGAAGGTTGATGAGACTCCAACTTCCTGTTACACCAGCCATTTTTAACCATTTTTCTTTTTTTCTTTTTTTTTTTTTTGGATCACAAACCCTTCAGAAGCTCTTTTCATGTTGTAGGGCCGTTTGTAAAACAAAGACACATTGTGAACAGAATGGATAGAAAATCATTTATTATTTAAAACCAACAAGACTTTAACATTCGAACATGCTGGAAAAAAAAATTAATAAAACACTGCATGAAATTTTCAACTTTAAACATTTATCAGACACAAGCGATCCTTGTAATTGGTGCATCTCTGCAAATTTCATGATATCCAAATCTAAATTTGATAATGGCATTTGGAGGTCACTTCATACCAATTGCGTTCCTGGATTTGTTCAAGGAAACAACGTAAATGAAG
>NC_068987.1:103761668-103763356 GCF_001194135.2 Octopus bimaculoides
ATATATATATATATATATATATATATATATATATATACATATATACAACAGGCTTCTTTCAGTTTCCGTCTACCAAATCCACTCACAGGGCTTTGGTCGGCTCGAAGCTATAGTAGAAGACAGTTGCCTAAGGTGCCACGCAGTGAGACTGAACTCGGAACCATGTGATTGGGAAGCAAGCTTCTTACCACACAGTCACTCATATATATATGTGTGTGTGTGTGTGTGTGTGTGTGTGTGTGTGTGTGTGCGTGCGCGTGTGTGTATACACACACACATATACACACACACACCAGCATGACGTCTATCACCACACCACCGAAACGAACTCCAACGCCACCGTTACCTACTCTAATATTAACAATATCACAACTCCCTCCGCCACTAATACAACTAGCAGCACCATCACCGACCCACCATCAACAACGGCACTACCACTACCAGTCTGCCTATTAACCCCCCTTCTACTTGGTACTAACACTACCACCATTACTACAATCCTCACCACCTCCACCTCTAACATCGTCATGATTGATTAAGATCGATAACTTGATCAAATAAGATGAAAGGAAAATTGCTTTAGAATTGATAACGAGATTAACTCTTCCTAATCTAATCAAATAAAAGTACCACCTAAACTAAACCACCACTAATACTACCTCCTAAACTGCAACACTGTGAATACCGCCACCTAAACTACAGCTCTAATGATAGTAACATCTATTGTGTTACTGATGGTACCGCCTAAACAAGGGCAGTATAAATGCTACCACTTAAATAACAGCACTATTGACTATTAATACTAGCACCTATACTATAACAGCTCTTTTTATACGAATCTCTAAATCACAGTACTTCCAATATCACCACTTACGATGTGGTTTTTACATTCTGAGTTCAAATTCCGCCGGAGTCGACTTTAACGTTCAGTACTGTGGTCGATGTAAGCGACTTATCCCCTCCTCCGAATTTACTGGCTTCGTGCCAAAATTTGAAATCAAAACTATTTCGGTATAGGGCGGTGTGCTAGAAGAATCGTTAGCACGCCAGGTAAAATGCTTAGCAACATTTCGTCCGTCTTTATGTTCTGAGTTCGAATTCCGCAGAAATTGACTTTGCCTTTCATTCTTTCAGGGTCGATAAAATAAGAACCAAGCTGAGCACTTGAGTCGATGTAGATGACTTACCCCTCTCCCGAATATTGTTGGCCTTGTGCCAAAATTGGAAGTCAATATTTTGTTCTGTTGTGTTGGTTGTCTGTGGTTGAGTTCTACGCACAAAGTGTTATAATACATGGAACACAGTTTCGCAATCTTTGTAGTTTACTGTGGTTTGCTGTGAATCGATTGCAACAGTACTTGTATAATTTACGATGAACACCATGTGTTTTCTGTACACCAGTGTTGTTGCTTCTCTTTTTTTCCTCTTGTCAAACTGTAGCACCTGCAACTTGCAGGTTCTGAAAAATGCTATTCTTGTACTCTACTTAAGTTTGTACTCTTCATTACACCGACTTATCGATCTGACAGCCAGTTAAAACTCGCGATGGTTCTGCGTTTGGTTGTACACTGTGGTCTCCTATGCTTGTTGCAAATGTTGTAAGAGAGTTGTATGTAACTTCAAGTATTTTTATCTTCTCTCTCTCTCTCTCTCTCTCTCTCTCTCTCTCTCTCTCTATGTATATATAT
>NC_068987.1:103763534-103768007 GCF_001194135.2 Octopus bimaculoides
GGTTCAGTTCCACTGCGTGGCACCTTGGCCAAGTGTTTTCTACTATAGCCTCGGCCCGACCAAAGCCTTGTGAGTGGATTTGGTAGACGGAAACTGAAAGAAGCCTGTCGTGTGTGTGTGTGTGTGTGTGTGTGTGTGTTTGTACCTCCACCATCGCTTGACAACCGATGCTGGTGTGTTTACGTTCCCATAACTTAACGGTTCGGCAAAAGAGACCGATAGAATAAGTACCAGGCTTTCAAAGAATAAGTCCAGGAGTAGATTTCTTCGACTAAAAGGCGGTGCTCCAGCATGGCCACAGTCAAAATAACTGAAACAAGTAAAAGATTAAAAGCGATATATCGATCGATCTATCATCTCTCAGTAATACATTTATGTTATTCAGTGTGATGATTGGATGTACCTGATGTTCTCTGGTCTTTTTGATAAGAAGAGAGAAGTTTATTGTTGTAGAGCCATCCTTTTAGGTGGGGGCTACATAAGGTTAAATAGGTTACATTTTCTAGAGAATGGTGAGCGAATCAAAGTTTGATGTTATTCGCATGTGACGCTGCCTGTATGTTTTGAAGAAGCATGGGAATGTCTTGTTGACATAAGTCGAAAAGTGTGGGTAAATGGGAGAATCCATGTGGTACACCATTCAGGAAATTGCTGATTACTCTCGTACTCTACTGAGGCTTGTACTCTACACAGGTTTATCGGCTTAGATGCAAATTTGAACTCAGAGTTAAATGTTGTTCCTTAAGGTGGAATTCAGAAGAATTAAAAATATTTTCTGAATATTGTTACAGGATATTTCTTTGATTTATTGAAGTTTTTTTTCTGTGGCTGTGTGGTAAGATGTTCATTTCCCAACCGCGTGGTTCTGGGTTCAGTCACACTGCGCGGGACACTGCATGACACCGCAAACCGACTAAAGTTTTGTGAGTGGATTTGGTAGACAGAAACTGAAAGAAGACCGTCATATATATATGTATATATGTGTATGTATGTGTCTGTCTGTCTGTGTGTCACCACCTCTTGACAGTCGGTGTTGGTTTATTTACGTCCACGTATCTTAGCAGTACGGCAAAAGAGACCAATAGATTAAGCGGCAAGCTTGTGAAATATCAATAACTAGAGGAGACGATTCATTCAGATACAACATTTCAAGGCAGTGCCCTAGCATGGCTGCAACCCAATGACTGAAGCAAGCAAAAGGTAGTCAAGAGAGAAAGTAGTACGCATGACTCTTTACAAGAACTCTGAGACCGGTGGGAGGGAGCGAGGGAAGAAGTTATCCCCAAACAGGAGACCTGACCCGAAAACAGGGTGGGCTCCGTTAAAGGCATTCATGATATCAGGCTAACGGCTTAAGTTTACCACCCGAGTAGACCATGGTGGGATTTGAACTCAGAACGCAAAGAGCTGGAACAAATTTCGCAAGGCTTCCCATCCGATATTCTTACACTTTTTTTCAGTCCATCAATGTAAATAAACATTATGGGGCATTTTATGCTGCTCTTTAGAAATTCAGAGGAATTAGAAGTTAATATTTTTAGGTGCAAAAAGTTATATTTGTGCAATGTCACACACGTCACACTTTTCGGATCTTCTTAAAGATTCAACATAAACTCCAGGTAAAACAATTTCTGTTGGACTAACCCGACAAGTTTCAAGCAAAACTTTTTTACAAAGCATTTATGTTGAATTCTTGAAGAAGGTCCAAAAAGTGTGACGTATATAACATTGCGCAAAATAAACATTTTTCACCTGAAAATAATGATTTAAATTTTTCGCACAAGGCTAGCAATTTCGTGGGAGGGAGAAAATCTATTACATCGACACCAGTGCTCAACTGGTACTTATTTAACCGACCCCGAAAGAATGAAAGGTAAAGTTGACCTCGGCAGAATTTGAACTCAGAACGTAAAGACGGACGAAATTCGGTTAAGTATTTTGCCCGGCGTATTAATGATTCTACTTGCTGTTGTTGTTGTTGGCACTCCGTCGCTTACGACGTCGAGGGTCCAGTTGATCCAATCAACGGAACAGTCTGCTCATGAAATTAACGTGCAAGTGGCTGAGCACTCCACAGACACGTGTACCCTTAACGTAGTTCTCAGGGATATTCAACGTGACACAGTGCGGCAAGGCTGGCCCTTTGAAATACAGGCACAACAGAAACAGGAAGAAAGAGTGAGAGAAAGTTGTGGTGGAAGAGTACAGCAGGGTTCGCCACCATCCCCTGTCGGAGCCTCGTGGGGCTTTTAGGTGTTTTCGCTCAATAAACACTCACAACGCCCGGTTTGGGAATCGAAGCCGCAATCCTATGACCGTGAGTCCGCTGCCCTAACCACTGGGCCATTGCGCCTCCACATACACTGAGAGACACGTACGAACAAACGCGCGCGCGCACGCGCACACACACACACACACACACACATACACACACACAAACACACACACATGCACACACACACACACACACACTCGTCTTACCGCTTTTAAAATGAAGGCCACATTCCATTATGGAGTTTCTTCTAGATACAGTAATGCCCGAGAAAGAGACGTAACGATTAAAGCTGGAACTCCTCTGATTAAAGTTCTGACTGTTAAGAGTTAATCTCAGATAAACAACACCAACAACAACAACTGCAGCAATATCATAAACAGCATCGTAAACAGCCGCAACAACAACAGCGACAGCCACAGCAACAACAACTGTGGCCGACATCTACATATCTGACTAGATTCTGGTTACGTTATAAACTAATAAATATACAAATGAAATCAGGTAATCAAATCACACTCTTCTCTCTCTCTCTCTCTCCCTCTCTCTCTCTCTCTCTCTCTCTCTCTCTCTCTCTCTCTCTCTCCTTCTCTCTCTCTCTCTCTCTCACACACACACTCTCTCTCTTTCTCTCTCTTTCTCTCTCTCTCTCTCTCTCTCTCTCTCTCCGTTTATACATCTCATTCTTTTTAGGTTAGCTGTAAACCTCCCTTCGGTATTTTCCGCTTTGTTCTCTCGCTGTCACAAATACTATTTATGCATGAATGTATACATAATATATATATACGCAAGTGTGTGCATATGCGTGTGTGTGTGTACATACATACAGGAATACATACACACATACAAACGAACGAAACACACAAACAAACACATAGTTACCTCTCTCCGCCTCTTCTCTATTAAATTGTCTTAATATGCTGTATCTCAATAGATGTGTTGCTTCCTATCTCGAAAATTAAGCATATGGAATGCATACTGTGTTTTGGGTGTATATATATATATATATATTGAAAATATATATATATATGTATGTGTGTGTATGTATAAATATGTATATATATTGAATATATGTATGTGTGTGTGTGAATATAAATATATATATATATATATATATATATATAACTATATATATATATATATACACACATATATATACATATATATGTATATATACATACATATATATGCGCGTGTGTGTGTGTAGTATAAAGGTATAAACAGACAAGCAACTGGTCCTTCGTCAGATTGTTGTTGTTGGCACTCCGTCGCTTGCGACGTCGAGGGTTCCAGTTGATCCGATCAACGGAACAGCCTGCTCGTGAAATTAACGTGCAAGTGGCTGAGCACTCCACAGACACATGTACCCTTAACGTAGTTCTCGGGGCGATTCAGCGTGACACAGTGTGACAAGGCTGACCCTTTGAATTACAGGCACAACAGAAACAAGAAGTAAGAGTGAGTTGTAGTGAAAGAGTACAGCAGGGTTCACCACCATCCCCTGCTGGAGCCTCGTGGAGCTTTAGGTGTTTTCGCTCAATAAACACTCACAACGCCCGGTCTGGAAATCGAAACCGCGATCCTATGATCGCGAGTCCGCTGCCCCAACCACTGGGCCATTGCGCCTCCACGCTTCGTCAGAATATGACGTTCATATATAGAAAGCATGAGGGTAGAATTGAATGTTACAGGAGTTCAGATCAGAAGAGGTTGATAAGGATCAGTTCAAAATGTTCATAATGGTCATGGTACATGCTGGAATTCGCCTGGAACAATTATATAGTAAGTCAAAGTTATTGGTCTCAGTTAAAGCAAGCCATCGTAGGTTGAATGCAAAACTGGCTGAGAAGAAAGGAACAAAGGAAGGTAGGTGTGCTGATAGTCTCTTACAGCTGTTTCAAGAATAGATGTGCACATGATGCATTACCCTCTATACATATATATATATATGTGTGTGTGTGTGTGTGTTAAAGTCTGTCATACCGGCCATAACGAAGGGAAATAGCCCTGAAACTCGAGTCGCCTTTATATATTTATATTTATATATTTGATCCTTTATATTGAACACTCAATATTTCATCTACATTCAATACTTTATTTCATGGTCCCATCCATTTTTATTTTATTTTATTTTATATTATATATTGTATATTATATTATATATTGTATATTCCATATTCTATACCCCACATTGGTTCTGC
>NC_068987.1:103768017-103768811 GCF_001194135.2 Octopus bimaculoides
TATATATATATATGGGTTTATGCACACGTACACACACACACACACGCACACACACACACGCACACACACACACACGCACACACACACGCACATACAAACACACATACGTATGTGCTTGTAATGTATCATATATATATATATGCATACATACATATACACATAACATATACATATATACGTATGCTTATTGTATTATATTACATTATATTATATATATGCATACGTGCACATATACATAACATATACATAACATACATATATACGTATGCATACATGTATGTATGTGTGTGCGCGCGCGTATGCGTTTATAAATTATTTACAGGATTGGTGAAGTGCTAACTTACAAAATTCTTAGGCCTTGAGTCGCTCTGTTGCTTCTTGTAAATATCAATAAAAATATAGTATGTATGTATGTATGTTTTAAAGGCGGGCCCCAGCATGGCCGCAGTCAAATGACTGAAACAAGTAAAAGAGTAAAAGAGTAAAAGAGTAAATGTATGTATGTATGTATGGATGGATGGATGGATGGAAGTATTTATATGTGTGTGTATATATTTATGCATACATATATGTATGCATATATATGTATGTATATATTTTTTCTTTTATTTCTTTTACTTTTTTCAATCATTTGACTGCAGCCATGCTGGTGTACCACCTTTAGTCGAGCAGATCGACCCCAGGACTTATTCTTTGTAAGATTAGTACTTAGTTTATCGTCCTCTTGAGCCCAAATGCTAAGTTACGGGGACGTAAACACAGTAATATCGGTTGTCAAATGATGAGGGGGGGGG
>NC_068987.1:103769193-103773903 GCF_001194135.2 Octopus bimaculoides
GTATAGGACAATCAGAAAGTTGTCTTAATAGGACTCAGAGTTTCAAATGCCGGATCTAAGAGCTACGATGCATTTTCGTCGGCTATTTTGACAATAGACTCTATGAAAAAAAAAGCCGTTGAATAAAAAGGAAGTTACTCTAGTATGTATATGTATATGCGTGTGTGCGTGTAGAGATGTGTATATGGGCAGGTAAATGCACGTATATGTTTTATGTGTGTATGGGCATATATGTGTGTATGGGCATATATATATACATGTTTGTGTGAGTGTGTATGTATTGTAAGAATATGGTTGCATGTATTTTTATAATTTTTATCTTTTATAATTTTTCCTGTCTATTAGAGTAACTTCCCTTTTATTCCACGGTTTTTTCATAGCGTTTATTGTCAAAATAGCCGACGGAAATGCATCGTAGCTCTTAGCTCCAGCATTTGAAACTCTGAGTCCAATTATGACAACTTACTGATTGTCCTATACTATACATTTATAAATTCCTCTATTTACATAATATCGAGGTCTCATTCTTTTGTTGTCATTTTATTATTATTATTATTATTATTATTATTATTATTATTATTATTATTATTATTATTAATATAGATAGATAGATAGATAGATAGATAGATAGATAGATAGATAGATAGATAGATAGATAGATGCCTTTATTACTATTTCTCTCATACTTTATCTTTTTTTCCCCCCAAGAAGCTTCCACTTCCTTCCCCCCCTCTCTCTTTCTCCTTATTCTCTTCATCAATTAACACTGTCTTCCAACACACTTGCATTGTATGTCTCTCATACAACATTCTCCTTTCCTCTACTTCTCCAGCAATGGAGGAGGATTTACAGATTCTATATCAATTGATAATGAACGAGATCTGTCGTTTGTTAACAACTTCCGGTTGTTTCTCAAACCGATTTACACAGTCAAGTAACATCTGTCCGTCTGTCTTCACCGTATAATATTTATTCCACCACCACCACCACCACCACCACCAACTTCACGACCGCTACCCAACAAGCGCTAGCGTCAACAACTCCAATAACATTATTAGCACCACTACCACCATCACTCCTCCCCAACGAGCGCTAGCGTCCGCAGCACCAAGACCATCATTAAATCCACCACTATCACCATTACAAACACCATCACCACCACCACCACTACCACCTTCACCATTATCAACATCAACATCACCATCACCAACAACAACACCAACAACAACAACAACAACAACATGGCTATTAACACCAGTTCTAGCAGCCTCCCACCAACCATTTTGTTGTTGACAACGACGGCCAAAACTCGTCAGGAGGTGACTACCACCACCACCACCACCACCACCACCACCATCATCATCACCTCAATCATCATCATCACCATCAACAGTTACATCACGCTTATCTCTGCCTACACAACCAGTATCATCTTCATACCACTACACCATCACTTACACCACCACCACCACCATACGCTCCCACCCCACCCTTCACTATAAACTGTACCATTACCACACCTCTTCTTACAGCCCCAGCTATGCCATCAGCTACATCATATGCACCATCATCTATATCACCACTGATACTACCGCCTAATCTATGAACTACACCATCACTAACACCACTTCCAATTTCACTTAATCAACACTCATATCACTTATACTATCAGTTACACCGTCACCGAAAACCCCGTCTTCGACACCATCCACATTATCACCTAGACCACCACTACACCATCTCAAACACTCTGTTAACAGCCTGGGCATCCGTACCACCGCCTACACCGTCTATACCGCCTATACCGCTTGCACCGCCTTCATCGCCTACACTATCAATAATGTCATTATTTACATCAGCGCTAAACCACCACATGCGAAATCATCTACACCTCTATTTTCATCAACACGTACACCCACTACTTCTACCAGCAACTACACCACACCAGCGCATACACCGTCACTTTCACCATCACCTGTATCAGGCATTCACATAGTTTGTCGAGAAGCGGGCCGCACGAGGTATGAATCATCATCAAGCGGACCACACTACTAAAACACAATTATTCACAGTAGTATTGCACTGGCGTCTCATTCTGGGAGCCCCCCATCGGCTGCCGTTTGCTCATCACTGACTTACACTATTACATACGTAATGAACAATATTTTCATCTCTCCAAACAACTACTTCTTCCATCGCCTGCACCATTGGTCAACTGTACCACCACCCATACCACCACGTACACCACTACCTATACTATCGTCTACATCCCTTCCTACACTATTAACAATGCTATCAATAATTCTTTCTTACTATAGGACAAGACTTGAAATTTGGAGGGAGGTGGGAGGAAGGGAGCTAATCAATTACATCGATCCCAGTGATCTGGTATATATTTCATCAACTCCGAAAGGAGGAATCTAAACTCAGAACGTGAAGACGGATTTAATGCCACTAAGCATTTTGTTCGGCGTGCTAATAATTCTGCCAGCTCGCTGCTTTGACAATGCTATCAATAATACTAAACAGGAAAGAGTCAGTATTTCTCTTCTCAAAGACGACGAACTGGCAGAAACGTTAGCACGCCGAGCGAAATGCTTAGCGGTATTTCGTCTGCCGTTACGTTCTGAGTTCAGATTGCGCCGAGGTCGACTTTGCCTTTCATCCTTTCGGGGTCGATAAATTAAGTACCAGTTGCGTACTGGGGTTGATCTAATCCACTGGCTCCCTCCCCAAAAATTTCGAGCTTTGTGCCTGGAGTAGAAAAGATTATTTCCCTCCTCTACGTCTCAGGCTCAGCTCACGAAATTTAATGTCAAACGCTTCACTGACAAAAATAAGCTTTGTGAACAAGACTACAAAAATGAAATGGTCTGCAAAAGAACGACGATGGCGTTAGAAACATCTTAAGGGTTGTTACAGCGTCGGACAATTAGTTTCGCAAAATTTGTTCCAACTTTAAGGCGGCGTGCTAGCAGAATCGTTAGTCATCGAACAAAATGCTCAGCGGCATTTCGTCCGTCTTTACGTCCTTAATTCCAATTCTGCCGAGATTAGCTTTGTCTTTCATCCCTCTCGGGGTCGATTAATTAAATATCAGTTGAACATTAGCCGACAGTTGACCACTAATCGACTAGTCCCCCTCCTCCGGAATTGTTGGCCTTAAGCCAAAATTTGAAAACGATATAGATGAGTGTTGATTTCATTTTCATTTTCGCTTATACATTATTTAAACAAAGTGCAACACTAGACACGCGCACACACGCACATACATACATACATTCATATATATATATATATATACACGCATATATATATGTGTATATATATATATATGTGTGTGTGTGTGTGTGTGTGTGTGTGTGTGTGTGTGTACATATGAACATAACGTCGCTTCTAGACTTAAAGCTGTCAACCCAGTCACGTGAGACTTACATTAATTAAAATCTAATTAAGATCTATGACTAATTAAAATTCATAAAGATCTGTAGATAACAATGAAAATGAGAGTATTTAAAGAATTCATAGCTGTAAATATACAGTATAGGCGAAATATGGTTGATCACTGTTTTCTTTATACCTGCACTAAACAATGATTGTTTTTTTGTTTTTTTTTAAGGTAAATACCTGTTTTCCCAATCTATTAAATTGAAATTATTTTTGAGGAATGGTGGATCTGGAAGTGGACGAAACTATAAATAATGATTTCAAATTTTGGCACAAGGCCAGCAATTTCGGGGGAGAGGGCAAGTCGATTACATCGATCCCAGTACTTAACTGGCACCTATTTTATCGAGCCCGAAACGATGGAAGGCAAAGTCGACCTCGGCGGAATTTGAACTCAGAACGTAAAGACGGGCGAAATGCCTCAAAACATTTCACCTGGCATGCTAACGATTCTGCCTGCTCGCCGCTTTAAGACGAAACTGTGAATAGTCCTTTCTACTAAAAGCACAAGCGCTTGTCACTCCGAAAGGACGAAAAGCAAAGTCGAGCACGGCGGAATTTGAACTCAGAACGTAAAGACGGGCGAAATGCCTCTAAACATTTCACATTATTTTTCTACAACGAAGAAGAAAATAATGCTACTAGAGATCAGTGGTTACTAAAGTGGGCGATATTGCCCTCCTGGGGGCGGTGGAAAGTTCCAAGACGGCATTAAAAAAAAGCGAGGTGATAATGGGGGAGCGATTCATGAAAAAACAACAAAATAATGGGTTCATGAGGTTAAGTTTTATTTCTGAAATACAGTTGCTTTGAATATGCTTAAGAAGAAATCTTTAGTCGTGGTTAGTTGGGGTGGGGGCGCTAACAATGTGGCCTGAGTGTCAAAAGTTTGGTAACCACTGCTGTAGATGAAGAGTTACTCTAACGAAATATGCAATTTGAACGACGGCCTGTGTCAGTTAATATAAAAGCAATTCTCACTTTTGTATAACTTTCGTTACAACGCTCGTATGTATATGTGTGTCTATGTATATATTTATGTACATATGCGTATATATATATATAAATAAATATATATATACATATATATATATATATATATATATGTATGTATGTATGTTTGTACGTATGCACAAACATATATATGTATAGTTATATATGTATATCTATGCATATGTATACATATATATGTACATATCCATATATGTGTGTATATATTACATATATATATGTACACACATGTATATATATATATATATATAT
>NC_068987.1:103774099-103781744 GCF_001194135.2 Octopus bimaculoides
TCTCTTAGAACTTAATTATTTAAATGTGAACATTAAGCACCACATTATATTACTGATGAGAACAAGATTTCTAAACGATCGTCTGCATATGATAGAAAAATAGAATCCATAATGGACAATAATAAGTATATTAGCAACGAAGACAAAAAAGAGCCATATTTATTGGAAGGAAGGACTACATATTTAGGAAGACCAAAGTGATAGAGAGAGGAGTAGTAGTAGTAGTAAGAGGGTGTGTGAGAGAAAGAGAGAAACAGAAAGATGGACTGACAAATAAATAGACAGACACACAGAGACAGTGACAAAGAACCATTTGAGAGAGAAAGAGTGAGAGAGACCCGGATAGAGAAGCAGATGAACTGAGAGAGTTAAGTATCGTGGGATGCGTGTAGAAGAGTTTGTCATGAGAGAGACATAGAAACAGAAAGATTTGCATTTTTGGTGGATGTTGTTGTTATTGTTTAACCCCAGGTCAACTCTGACCGTGTGTTATCTATAATGTACCATCTATGATCAAAGACATTCCACTTGTGACCATTCAACCGTTTTAGGAATATGTCTTAAAGATCATTATCTAATATTATTATTTTACTTCCCTAAGGCGGCGAGCTGGCAAAATCGTTAGCGCGCTGGTCGAAATGCTCAGCGTTATGTCGCAACGTTCTGAGTTCAAATTCTGCCAAGGTCGACTTTACCTTTCATCCTTTCGAGGGTCGATAAAATAAGTACCCGTTGAACAGTGGGGCCGATGTAATTCCCACCAAAAAAAAAAATTTGTACATTTGTGGCAAAATTTGAAACCATTATTTTTCTTCCTCATTGAATTCAGTTTAATGCGATTTGTGAATAATTTGGCTGCTATTTCTTGCAGGTCGATGAGCACATAAAAGTTCCAGCATTGGTTTGTATTCCCCATTTTCCCGATAACATTTTGGCGAAAAGATGCCCCACACATGACTTACACACAAATTCATATAGCGGCTCTAGCGAGCAGCTAAGAGAATCTTAGCAATGTAGTCCTGATCATGGTTAATAATCCTTCCATATACCAAACTGTAATGGTTTTATACAGATTAGAAGAGAAGAAAGTGAAGAATGGGAGACACGGTCCAATTAGTGTTTTTTTCAGTTTGCTTTGTTTTTCTTTTGCGGGAGGTGTCCATCTTTTATCTTCTATCCTTTGCTTGTTCCGGTCATTAGAATGTGGACATGCAGGAGCACTACCTGGAAGAATTTTAGGCAAACGAATCAACCCCTCTACTGATTTATTCTTTTAAGCCTGACACTTATTCTGTAGGTCTATTTTGCCCACTGGCTAAGTTACGAGGACGTAAACACACCAACACCGGTTATCAAGCGGTGGTGGAGGACAAACACAAACTCAAAATATACTCACATGCACATATATAGATATAAATATATATGCGACGGGCTTCGTTCAGTTTCCATCTACCTACTCCACTCTCAAGGCTTCTTTTAGTAGGTCCGAGGCTATAGTAGAAAACACTTGCCCTAGGTGTCACGCAGTGCGACTAAACCATGTGGTTGGGAAGCAAATCGAGAAACCAAAAGGACTTCTCCATTGAAAAAGATAACGATGTTTATATAAAAGAAATTTCATACTTATGCTAAATTTATACACAATAAGTATATTAGGGAAAAGCGAAAATACGGCTGGGCTGTTGTTAACAAGGATGTGTGAAAACAGACAAAATTGCGCGCGATCTGCGCATATATTTGTCACAGAGTATGTATGTTTATGGCTGTGTATGTGTGTAACAATGAAATATAATTTTATTAAACCCAACGATAATTCCTAACAAGGAAATAGAATATGATGTAAGCAGATTATTAATGTGTTAAATTTATTTTCGTCTTTCAACTTGTAGCTTAAATTATATTAACTTTTAAAGAACTCGGTAATAATGAGTGCTTAATGAAATATCAAGGATAATGAAACATTCTTTCTTTAAAGATAATTTTGGCTAAGTCTAAATAAAATACTGTATTGGGTGGAATAGAAGACATGCGGGTATAAAAGACGCGCCACAAATTCATCATCACATATTCGGGGGAGGAAAATCATATGATATTTAAAGTAACTTCGCATAAATTACTGGAGAGATTTTTTGAGACATTCTGAGACATTTTACCATCAAATACGGTAATGCTTTATGTTATTTGGATTATTCCTGTATGTATTATATGTTGCTGGTGCGACGGTGCATAGCTTGGTGGTTTAGGCGTTGCATGCGAGATCGGGTTTTCAATTCCTGGTCCGGGTAGTGCATTGTGTTCTTGAGCAAAACACTTCATCTCACGTTGCTCTACCAGCACTTCAACACCTGACGTATGGTACTCCGTATACCTTTACGATTTGATGGAGCAAGTGACTTAATACATTTGATCACTATATACAAATTGGATCTTTGTGGTTTTCGTCACTGCTTACAATTATCTTTAAAAGAATCTTTTTAATGTATCATATAGATGTAATTTTTGACGCTGAATCCGAATTTGTTATTCATTTATTCCAGAAAAATCTTGCAAAAATGTTACAGGTGTTCGAAATTTGATCATTTTCAGAATTTTCAGCCAATCAGAAAACAGCGCGTTCGCTGCCTCATCCATCATCAGGTGCAGGAGGCATCGACATGTCAAAACTAGCTACAGTAAAGAGTGAAAAACATGAAAACATTCGCGAGCAAATTACATATTTAACAGCTACGAACAAACCAACACGAGTTACTAGAAATAACAGTCAAAACATTGTTTAAAGCAGACATTTATTAGTTTAAAAAATTCAAGAACGAAAGTTTGCAATACTCTCTAGGATTTTATAAAATAAATTATCTTTCTCGTATCTCCTTCTCCACATAAATTCACAAAGATTAGAATCAACCGTGGAACGGTGTGTCCCACACCGGTGTTTGTTTCCTACACTCCGTGTGTGCATGTGCAGCATCTTTGGTTACTATGAAAACAG
Organism: Octopus bimaculoides; assembly: GCF_001194135.2. NCBI lineage: Eukaryota > Metazoa > Mollusca > Cephalopoda > Octopoda > Octopodidae > Octopus > Octopus bimaculoides. The sequence goes on from NC_068987.1 coordinate 103,777,086, forward strand.
AGTTCTTAGCAATCAGCTATGGAACACGTGGTGCTTCTTTGCTTTGGTTACTATGGAAACAGAGTTCTTCGCCACGGGGATGTGTAACATACTCGCTTCTGATTGGCTAAAATACCCAAATTTTGTAAATTTTAAAGGCTAATAACTTTTTAATTATGGATTTATAAAAAAAATTAATTTCATTTTCATAATTAGTATACAAAGCTTAATCCATATACCAAAACTGTAAAGTGACGAAAACCACAAAATTCCTACAAATTATTTGTGCAGGTTGTTCAGCAAGAAAGTTCCCTTCACTTTTTACAAGGCCTCCGTGACTAATGCGAGAGAGACAGAAAGGTGTCCTCAAACCGAAGATCTAGCCCGAATCCTTGCAATTAAGTGGACTTTGCTAAAAGCACCCAAGTTCTCAGGTGATAGTGTTAAACTGAGTGACGGATTAAGTCTACCGCTTAAGTAGGTTATAGCGCGATTTGAGCTCAGGAGATAAAGGGCCGGAACGGATAACGCAAAGAATCCGCTCCGATTATATATTAGCAAGAAAAAGGAAAACAGGAACGTGCATTTGAAAAACATATTAGTTGAGCCTAGAGAGGACGCTGGTACCATTGTTTTGTACAATGACAATGATTTTTCATAGAGTCATGTGCTTTCTCGCCGTTCCTAGTTATCTCAATAAGTTATGGATCACAATCAGACGAAACCAATTTTTATTAACTATGTTAAGACAAGCTCGTGACAGATGTTGGTTGAATTAACTTCAATAGTACAGATTCTTCTTCACGTTACAGAATATCGTTCCGAGTGTTAAGCTCGGCTCTATTCTCACACACTTCTACTAAAACCGGATGAGGTCACCATATCTGAGAACAAGTTCTTCACCCTCAAGGTTAGTACAAATTGGAAACAAAACCAAGAGAGTTTTTTGTGTGTGTATATGCCTGTGTGTGTATATGCCTGTGTGTGTATGTGTTATTATGTGTGTGTGTGTGTACGTTTTTGAGATGGAGTAGGGTCTTGCGTTTCAGACGGAAGCTGTTCATCAGAGACTTTTTGTTTGCTTGTTGTTATTGTTGTCTTTTTTGTTTTGTCTTTTGTTTTTTTTTTGTTGTTTTTTTTGTTTCTTGTTTTGCTTTTTAAACATTTTATACAATAAGAACAGTTAATGAAATGAATTGAAATAGCCTCAAACTCTCTTTGCCACTGCAAACCAAAGGCAAATTGAGACGGAATATTACTCTTATTCTCTCTCGCTCCCTCTCTTTCTTTCTTTCTCTCTCTCTCCTTTTCTCCCTCTCTTTCTTTTTTCTATCTCCTTTGTTCTATTCTGATGAATAAAGCTACACATCATTAAATAAACATGGCGCCCATTTAGATGTGTGTCTTCGTTGTGGACGTTGTTTCCTTTAACGGTTTAGAAGACAATACATTTGTCACATTCCATCAACTATTCTTCGACATATTTCGCAGTGCTGATGTTGTTGTTGCTGCTGATGATGATGCTGCTGCTGATGATGATGATGATGACGACGATGACGATGACGATGATGATGATGAGGAGGAGGAGGAGGAGGAGGTGGAGGATGACAGCACGTAACAAAAACAGTGGCAGCAATAAAGACAATGATGTTAAAAAAGAAACATCTACAACACTAGCACCACCACCACCACTCACAATAACAAAAGCATCATCATCATCATCATCATCATCATCATCATCATCATCATCATCATCATCATTATCACCACCACCACCATTGCTTCCAACATCAGCACCATCATTATTAACACCGTGACCGCTATCGTCCTCAATCTTAGTCGTCATCCTCATCATCATCATCATCATCCTCATTAACTACCACCGCCGCCACTATCACCACCATAATCATCATCATCATCATCATCATCATCATCATCATCATCATCATCATCATCAACACATCATCACCATCATCATCATCATCTTCATCATCATCATCATCATCAACATCATCACCATCATCATCACCACCACCACCACCACCACCACTACCACCACCACCACCACCACCATCATCATCATCATCATCATCATCATCACATCATCACCATCATCATCATCATCTTCATCATCATCATCATCATCATCATCATCATCATCATCACCATCATCATCACCACCACCACCACCACCACCACTACCACCACCACCACCACCACCACCATCATCATCATCATCATCATCATCATCATCATCATCATCATCATCATCATCATCATCATCAACATCATCATCGTCATCGTCGCCGTCATCGTGTTCATGTTGTTTTCAGTCGCCGTCATAATTGTTTTTTTCTAATGTTTTTTTTATATATAACAGAAACTGTTAAAAACTGTAATTGTTTTTGTTAACATTGTTATTGTTGTTGTTATTGTCGTTCATGTTGTTGTTGTTGTCCCCGTCATTGTTCTAAGTGTTTTTCTGTTGATGATGTTCTCTTTGTTAATATCGGTCTTGTTATTGTTGTTATTGTCGATGCTGTTGTTGTTTTTGTTGCCATTGGTGTCATTGCTGTTATTATTGTTGTTGTTACTGGTGATGGCTGTGGACGGTGATGGCGGTGGTGACGGTGATGGTGATGGTGATGGTGGTGGTGGTGTTGATGGTTTTGGTGGGGTGGTATGGTTGTCTAAAACTGCTCTAATGTAAAAAAGAAAATAAAAAGACATGGATACAATAATAAAAAGGGGAATAAAGAAATAAAGAAAAAAAAGAAACCAGTTTTTAACAAAAGAAAACATTAAAAAAGCATTGAAAATAATAACAAACATTTTAAACAGCATTTAAAGGAGGAGGAGGGGAAGGAGGAGTGGATAAAATAGGCTTTTTATTATTTTTGATAAATGACTACATAAAATAGAATAAAATTTTTAGAAGTATAAAAAAATAACAATTGTAAAAACATGTCGGATGTCAGTTTGAAGAATTTAGGAAGTGTTTTACAGAGAAGGAAAAGGGTAGCAATGGGTAGTTGAACAGGTGGTCGTTGTTAAAAATATCTACTGCAACTTCTACTACAGCAGTATTGCGGTGTTGGGAGTCTCTATATGGTTGGTATGATTGGCTGGAAATAGCAACCAAATCCCCCTTCATATAACATCCTGTTTTATAAAGAATGGACGGATAATATATATGCGGTTAATATGTATTCCTATTTAAGGCGGTGAAATTGTTAACACCCCGTGTGAAACGCTTATCGATATTGCGTCTGCCTTTACGTTCTGAGTTCAAATTCTGCCGAGGTCAACTTTGCCTTTCATCCTTTTGGAGTCGATAAATTAAGTACTAGTTGCGGATGGGGGTAGATCTAATCGACTGGTTCCCCCCTGCCCAAAAATTTCGTGCCTTGTGCCTAGAGTAGAAAAGATTATATATATATATATATATATATATATATATAGGGTGCTTCAAAAAATTCGATATCATTTCGCAATCTAATAACTTTGCTAGTTCTTGTTCAAATGATTTCAAATTTTAACAGCATGTAGAAAAACAAGTCAAAATTTTATGTTTAATGTTTGATATGTTTATCTTTTCAGGTATAGAAATGGCATTCACTGGAAGAGAAAAGGCGGTTTGTGTGTCGGAGTATGCTCGGACACAGTTGAACATGACTGTGCAGCGTGCATTTGTGAGAAAGTTCTCTAAAAAGTCACCAACGGCAATGCAGATTTGGACAGGACACAAAAATTTCAAAGAAGAAGGCTGTCTGTGCAAGGCAAAAGGAGCTGGACGACAACTAACATCGGAAGAGACGGTCGAGGGGGTTCACCAAAAACTCTTACGAAGAGTTAGTGTGAACAGAGGATATAGATAATACAGGCACTCCCCATACACACACATGCACTTAAAAAACATAGACACACATTGAGGGATACGCATGCGTAGACACATACAATAGGAATACAAAATACAAAATGGCTGATAGTTAGCAAGGTGGGACACACATAAGAAAGAAGAAAGCAAAGGACCACTGATGAGGTCACAGAAGTGTGACGAAAGAACTCTGGCCGAAATAGGATTAATGTAATGTAATGTAATATAAAACTGAAGTAAATTAACACCAAATATACAGTGCGTGTGTTTTTGTTGGCTAAACTGGCAATATGACCATCCCCAAGTACAACAACATCTGTTTCAACACACGATTTCACATCAAAAATTTTGCAAAACAAATACATATATATATATATATATACAACGGGTTCCCACACAGTTTCTATCTATCAAATTTACTCAAGAGGCAATAGTCGGCCTGGGGTTATTGTAGAAGCTTCTCGTGCAAGACACGCTACGCAGTGAGGCTGAACCTGAAAGCATGTGATTGCAAAGCAAGCTTCTTAACCTCACAGCCATACCTACACATGACTGCATAAGTCGTATTCTGATAATCTGTTCTTCTTCTTTTTTTGCTTCTTAGAATTACTTGTCTTTCACTAGAATTGCTACAACGCTTTATAAATATTTCTTTCCCTGGCAGTCTTTGATAATAATTTGTGGGCGATTTGCTTTAATTTATCTGTCTTTATGAATTAACATTTTTTCATTCTCGTACACATCTGTGTGTGTGTGTGTGTGTGTGTGTGTGTGTGTGTGTGTGTGTGTGTGTGTGTGTGTGT
>NC_068987.1:103781790-103787204 GCF_001194135.2 Octopus bimaculoides
TGTGTGTGTTAATATATGTAGATAGATAGATAGATAGATAGATAGATAGATAGATAGATAGATAGATAGATAGATAGATAGATATGTATTGAAACTGATTGCTTTTCTACTCTAGGCACAAGGCCCGAAATTTTTGAAGAGTGGGTTAGTCGATTAGATCGACCTCAGTACGCAACTGGTACTTAATTCATCAACCCTGAAAGGATGAAAAGCAAAGTCGACCTCGGCGGAATTTGAACTCAGAACGTAAAGACAGGCGAACTACCGCTAAGTATTTTGCCCGGCGTGCTACAAGTATATGTACGGGCACACTTTATGTGCCCGTACATAGTAACTTGTCTACACAATATTAACATGTAAATAATAAATCTATTGATAAACAACATAACATAACCTTTTCAAACTCATTGACACAGTGACACTAATACAGCACAATACATAGCCACAACACGCACATTCTTTAAGGCTGTAATACATAAGCACACGCAAAGTCATATATGTGTGAACGCGTGTGTGTGTGTGTGCGTGAGTGTGTATGCACGCACGCGTGTATGTCATCATGAGTAACATTAAAAGCGCATATGCTCATATCATTATTATGCGTCGCCATAGTTACGCATGTGTTCGCGCAAGCATACGCATTCAATATAGATATTCACACGTAATTAATTATATAGAAGCACAGAAAATACAGAAATTTATAATTAGCTCAAAGCATCATTGAAGATTTCGTCTTTAGATTCTCGGATTCGTCTGACAGAAATTCTTGGCAATAACATCTATTAATTCCCCCTCCAGGGCCTTGCTCTAGCTATAGTTATACAACGCAGAACAAAACTGAAATCTGCTATTTTCCATGTGGACAAGTGTCTTCTACTATAGCCCTAGGTGAACAAAATACTTGTCAGTGGATTTCGTAGACAGACACTGAAAGAAGCCGGTTGTGTGTGTGTGTGTGTGTGTGTGTGTGTGTGTGTGTGTGTGTGTGTGTGTGTGTGTGTGTGTGTGTGTGTGTGTGTGTGTGTGTGTGTGTGTGTGTGTGTGTGTGCGTGCTTGGAATCTTTTCTGTTTGGCTACAGCTGTGGAAATTTCAAAGTTTATTGAAGATTAAATTTTTTTTTAATGTATTAATGTAGTTTTCCAAGCTGAATATCAGGAGATATTTCACTTTTGCAAGAAAAAAATCTTTAAAACGTTATAGAGGTTTAAAATTTGATAATTTTCACCCAGTCGGAAAACAGGATTTGGAAGCTGTCATTTTGTGTGTGACGAGTTTTAATATGAAACAATAAATAAATCAACTTCTGCTTTACGTACTGCACATAACCTCTCATAACTTTTTCATTTTTTTGGAATTTTCAGAAAATTTTTGCGAATTTGTATTCTACACTCGGGAATTCGTACCATTATGCAAAACCCCTAAAAGAATTTGGGGATGCGTGATTTAAGTCCTATTTGGCTGTTATTTTTAGCACATCCCTTGACCTGAGTACAAACAGCTGATGGGCACAAGCAACAGAACACAACGTCGATGCACATGTTTTTGCGTAGAATTTATTTGTCAACACGTGCTATCACGCAGACAAAAGAATGTTCATGTTTGGTTTGTTACTATGGAAACAGGCATGATTGTAGCTTACGATTGCCTAAAATAACCCAAAATTTGAAAACTTTAAAAGCTAATAAATTTATTTATTGGTTAATGGTGAAAATGAATTTCATGGCATTGATTAGCATATAAAACTACATCCTTACAAATTCGAACAGAAATTGAAGAGATTGAAAATTGGAACCCAAACAGAAGAGATCCTATGTTTATCCTCTATCACTGCTTAACAACCAGTATGGTTTATTTTTATATTTCTATAAATTAGCGGTCCGGAAGAAGAGACCGATAGAATAAGTACCAAGTTTCAACAGAAAGAGAGAAAAACAGTTCTGGGATCGATTTGTTCCACTAAACTAATGGTCCCATGGTTCTCAACTCTCGTTTTCCTATGGACTTCTTTGATTCCTATTTTATTCTTGTAGACCTCGTTGTTATTCGATGTTTTAAAAGACTTTATTCTCTTTTTAAAATTAATTATTATAGGGAACTGTATAAAAAAATAATTAGATATGTTTGTGTATTGTAGAAGCATAACCAATTAATTGCACATAAACTTAAACAACAAAATCTTACGTGAAGCCTCAAGGGTCCATGAGCCACGATTAAGAAACTCTGCACTGTACCCTTCAAGGTAGTACCTCAGCATGACTGCAATCCAATGACTGAAACAAATAAAAGAAAAAATATATATAAACACGAACTGTCAGTGGTCTCCACTGGTTCCCGACATCAAAGAGTTTAGCACTGTAACATTCCCGGAATATGAAGATATTTGTAGGGGTAGGCGTGGCTCTCGGGTAAGAAGTTTGCTTCTCAACCACATGGTTCCGGGTTTGGTCCCCAGTGCATGGCAGCTTGGACAAATGCTTTCTACTGCAGCCTCGGTCCGACCAAAGCCTTGTAAGTGGATTTGGTTGACGGAAACTGAAAGAAACCCGTCGTATATTTGTGTGCGTGCGTGGGCGCGCGTGTGTTTGTGTTTGTTTCCCACCAATGCTTGACAACTAGTGTTGTTTTGTTTACGTCCTCGTAAGTTAGTGGTTCAGCAAAAGCGATAGTTAGAATAAGTACCAGGCTTTACAATAAAGAGAGATGTACTGAGGTTCATTCATTCGACAAAGAGCTCTTCAAGATGGTACCCCAGAATGGTTGCAGTCTAATGACTGGAACACGTAAAAGATAAAGACATTCAAAATGAATGCTATCAATTGTCTCAACTTAACACATATTACGCTTTCAGTTATTCAAACACAAATCGAATATCAAGTTAAACACATTACACACATGGTTGCGCGCGCGCACTTGCACAAACAAACACACGCGCACACACACACACATACTCACACACTCACACACACAGACATACGCGCGCGTGCAAGCACACACGATATTAAACGCAGTGTGACACAAAATTAAAACGTGTACTACACATACATACTGAAGCAACAGACTGAATTCGATTGACGGCCGCCATGGGAACATAGAATTTGATATACTGGTGCTCGAGAATGACTTGTGAAAAAATAGCACACACGCACACGCGCGCGCGCTCACATACACATACATTCGCGTGCACACACATATACGCACACAAATATATATATATATATAAATATAAACATATGAATGAATACAAATGTGTGTATATTAATGCTTGCTTTTTTTTTTTTTGCTCGGCTATATAATAGACAATTTTACAATAATCTGATGGTTTTCTCTATTCTTTTGCAGAGTACAAATTTATTATTCGTATACAAGAGTGTTGTTGACAGTAACTTCCAAGTTTCGGCCAGCTAAGCAAACCATCGATAGCTTAGCTAGCCGAAACTTCGAAGTCACTATCAACAATATTCTTGTATAACCATAATAAATATGTGTGTATATGTCCTTGCCTTCGAAACGCAGAGTAGATGAAACAGGGACAACTGACGATGGGGTATACTCTTTATGTTGCATGTCTCGTTTCTCTGTTTGTTTTTTTCGTTGTTCAGAATATGTTCGTTTTCTGTTTTCGTTTTTATGTTTTCGTTTCTCATGTGTTTAACGTTTTTTTTTTTTATGTCCTGTACCCATATATGCATGTATGTATACATACAGATGTAGGTATGTATATATATATGTATGGATATATGCATATATTTATATATTATTTATATATATATACATATATATAGGGAGAATTCACAAAAAAAAACAAAAGACGAAGACAGGTGGTGTAGACAACAAACAGATGTATTAGTATAACGCTCGGGAAGTGAAAATGTCTTTAATGTTTCGATCCTACGCTCTTCCACAGAAAGGAACACAGAAAGAAACAAGGAGAGAAAAAAAAGAATGTGTAGTGGCTAATATATATATGCATGTGTGTGTGTGAGTGTGTGCATTTACACACACATACACACACACGCATGTATGTATGTGTGCAATATGCAGATATGTGTGTGTGTACATATATGTGTATATTTTTTGTCGCCAACACAACACGCCAACAGACTGGGATCGCATACACACACACACACACACACGCGCACATACACACACACACACACACACACACACACACACACAAGCGTACAAACACCCGCGCAGACATACAAAGATGGCACTATTATCCTAAATGATTTTGTTGATTATCTCTGAAAATTAAGAAATTGTTGTACCCCCAACGCCACCACTTCTACCGCATCAACACCACCACCGCTATCTCATCAACACCCTCATTTCCGCCAACACCCCCACCATCTTTGCAAGTATTTCCCCCTATCAACACCCTAACGATGTAGGCTCTATGCGGTCAATCGCTTTGCTAGAAATAGCAATCATATTCCTTCAGATGATAAAAAGAGAGGAAACTTTAGCCAATGTAATTGCTTGATGTGCAAAAAGAAAAACATGTTGGTCACGGCCGGAATGCCTGAGGTATAGGCCTCCCCGATCAGGGATGGCTTTGGGCCAAACAAAAGTAACTATCGCCGTGCACCACTACCACTGTTATAATCACTACCATCGCTAGCACTGCAATCACTCCTCCTACCACTACCATTTATACCGCCAATGCTACCACCATCATCACAATCACCAACTCCTCAACCATCGACATCATTATCGCCAACACCACACTCACTACGATAATCTCCAACCGTTATGACGCTTACTACCTCCACCAACAACAACAACATTACCGCCGCCAACACCAGCACCAGCACCATACCACCCACCACCACCACCACCACTACCACCAACATCAACATCAACATCAACACCACGTCCTTCTCTCCACCGAGTCTATGTTGGCCATAAACCAATTGTTGTTTCTCTCAACTGCTCTTGGCTCACAACCAAGTATATGTCGACATTGGCAGCGCTTTCTTAACCAAGATTTGACCCGCTGGTGTCACACTATTGTCAATGACATGTCATTCATACAAGTAGTAGTAGTAGTAGTAGTAGTAGTAGTAGTAGTAGTAGTAGTTCTTTTGCTTCTTCAGGGGCTTTTTTAAGTGGGCGGTGGGGTAGGGGTTTTATACGCCATACCGGATTGTTTATAGCAAAATCGAAATCTATATATTCTTACTGAAAATCGATATACAACTATAGTTTTTTGTAGGGTTTATTTTGGGTCTTTTTTAAGTGTTCTCTATATTCTGTGTGCATATTATTGATGTTTGTGTTTTATGTGTGCGTGTTTGTACGTCTGTGCCTGTATATGCGTGCGCGAGTAGAGATAGATAGATAGAGAGAGAGAGAGAGAGAGGGGGGGAGATGAACAGATAGATAGATAGATAGATAGATAGATAGATAGATA
>NC_068987.1:103787304-103797132 GCF_001194135.2 Octopus bimaculoides
ACCCAATCTACATTTTACTACCAGTTCTTTTCCTATTGTTCTTGGTTTTTGCACTAAGAAATTCACGAGAGTCAACTGTCACTCTTATGTTCTATTGTTGAAGTTAACATTCTGAGAATAAGAGATGGAAAATCCTTTCTCTAGCCTGACCTAATTTTCTTTCTTTTTTTTAATTTTTTTACTAGCTTCCGCTAGTTTTACTACTTTCACCACAGTTTAAAAGAAAGGGTAACCCCCATTCTGTTAACACAAAAGGCTACTTGCATCAGTCTGTGCTTTGACGAAGATACCAACCAACACCTCCCAGTTACACCAAATGGTGTCATTGCATCAAAGAGTGATAGCAGAAAGGTTCGTTGCGATTCCTTAAATTTGTAATTTCAACACTTGGTCTGAGGACTTTCCCTCTAGTGATAATGAGATAGGTTCATCTCCGTTTGTGACCCGAATCAAAATCGTTTCTATCTCTTTGGTCACTTGGTGCCTTGCTAAAAAGCATCTATTTCTCTCTCTTCACTTATGGATTGTCATCGCGCACCAATACAACTTTCATTCTATCTACTTATCAGCCCAGAGAAGTAAACTCTCTCTCTCACTCTTTCTCTCTCTCTCTCTCTCCCTTTTTCATCAGTCTTTTAGTTGTCAACTAAAGATGAATTTAACTACCTACAGAATGTACAGCAGAATCATTGTACTACAACTCGAAGAAGTTGCGTCTTACATTGTAACGATATGATAAAGGGTCATTTCAGTTAATGGTAATAATTTTCGAATCAAGTTGGTTTGGCTGCCAGCATTTCAAAAATTAAAGTTTACCGAAAATTTTTAAATTCTGCACAATAATATACTTTTCCAAGCTGAATTGCTGGAGTTATTTCACTTTTTCCAGAAAAATATTTTTTAAATGTTATCGAGGCTTAAAGTTTGATCATTTGCACCCAGTCAGAAAACAAGATTCGGAAGCTGTCATTATGTTGTGCGTGACTACACATTTTGTTGCCAACATATTGAAAATAGCACGTGTTGTCAATATTTGTAAACAACACGTGTTATGTAGTTTGAAGCATTTAATATGCATTTAATGCGATAGCACGAATTTAAAAGATTTATCCAAAAAGAAAACATTTCGGTTCGCAGAGGTCCACTTGTTGAGTGTGGGTACCATCTTTCGGGCTAGAAAGAGAAAAAAAAAGAAAAGAAAGAGTAAACAACATGTCTTTTGTAGTTTTAAGCATTCAATATGCATTTAATGCAATAGCACGAACTTAAAAGATTTATCTAAATACAAAATAGCACATAACATATTAGATATTTTTAAAAATCAAATATTTTGTTGACTAGTTCATTGAAAACGAAAGTTAAAAATGCATTCAATGAATTTCTAGAACACATCACAATTTTCATGTCTCCTGCGCTACATAAATTCATATGCTCAATTGTCAACAGATAGGTAAAACAAGTGGTTTTAACATATTTGTCAACACGTGCCTTCTCGCATACAAAATAATTCTCATGTTCTACTTGTTATGGAAACAGGCATGAATGTGTCTGTTGCTTACGATTGGCTAAAATTACCAAAAGTTTCCAACTTGAATTGCTGATAACTCTTTATTTATTGAATTATAACAAAAATGATTTTCACGTCGTTCATTAGCCAATAATCAATTCGAACAGAATTGATGCTGGCAGCCAGTGTTGAAGCCACTTCGATTAGGTAGATCTGGATTTCAAGAGATCAGCATTATCAAACACTATGTCAAGCTGATTTTACCAGAGATTTATATCATGGAAACACCTGTTTGTGGAATGCTTACTGACGTTAAAACCTTTTCACCCGCGACCATCCCATCATGCTTTTCGTTCTTTGTGTTTTCAAATATGGTGTAGTTAGAATTGTGTCTCTTTTCTATTCTTCAAATAATAGAATATAATTAGGGAAAAGAGATGGATGTTATTCTTAACAGGTTGAATAATTTTGTTGAGGCTCTCGGGCTTCGTCTGTTATGTTGGGGAATATTTGTTCTGATTTAGAGGGTTTATTTTGTATATTTTTCATTTATTTACGTTCAAAGAAAATTTTACATAGCTGTGAGACATAGGTTTCGCATTCATAAAGCGCTTCGACTTATAGACGGCTCGTCGATTTCTAATATAACCTCTTTTCGAAATGGAGATAGAAAGACGGTACAGCCAGTTAAATTTGTAAACAAAAATATATATTCTCCAAGTATTAGGTAGGACGGGTTTTCACACTTAGATCAGTTCCAGTTAGCAATTTTTTATGACCCTAACCAACGAACGGGGAATCCAATGCTTACCGTATGTATTGTAGGTATCGTTCAAATTGCGGACAGGGACTGAAGACCGCTTCTATAGAATTCATAAAGGGCTCCGGGTTAAGTGAGTCTACGCAATTAAATGGTGGGTCCTGGAACAGCCGGGGTCCTATATAAACAGGAGTAGATGATGCAAGCTTTCCATAGCAGAGCAGGCAAGGAACCTAAAATACTCGGGGTCTCTTATGTACGTATGTACGTATATCGATTGAGCTTGCTTAGAGCGAAACATATGGCCGTTTATAACGAATTACTTTCATCTAATGCAATACATACTGCTTTCGATTACTCACTCCATCTCAAGTTCTTTTATGTAAGAGTAGCTTCTAATTCATAACTAGCCTTTCAAATATATGTATGAGTTTGTGTGTAGCTATGAGTACATGTTCTTTGGACACACAAATATATGCATAATGATAACTTATCCAGTTTAACACTCCTACCAGCCCCTTCGGTATCTAAAGTAGAGTTCACTCTGTTGCACGAATTCGTATTAACTGCCTGTCATCAATTGTGACTGACTCTTCGAAGCTTTTTTTATGTCTCAGTCAAGACGGGAAAGAGTAACGCTCATGTCCCTTCATATGGCCTTCCAGTCTAGAGACAGCTAGCCTCAAACTGGTAATCTGTTCTTCTATACTTGCAAAAGAATGCATACCTTTAAGGTTATCCAAGGCATTGTTGGTACTATTAAACTGATCACAAAACTAAGTCTACCTCCCAAGAACAAATGCAATCCATCCGACGAGCTCCGCACAATTTCTGCAAAGACAGTTTCATTCACAAGACTTTGCTCGCTTGAAAGTCATTTCAGAAGACACTGGCCTAAGTTGCCGCGTCGGGCTACAGGATTAAGAAGCGAACCTCTAAACCACATGGCCATGCTTGGCCTTTACTATTTTAAAACGACCAGTTATCAAAACAACAAATTTACACGTATACTACCATTCAGGTGCAAGGGTGGCTGTGTAGTAAGAAGATGGATTCCCAATCACAAGCTTCTGGGTTCAGTCCCACTGCGTGACCCCTTGTACATGTGTTTTCTACTATAGCCTCGGACTGATCAAAGCTTTGTGGATGGATTTGGTAGACGGGAGCTATCGTGTGTGCGTGCGTGCGCGCGTGCGTGTGTGCGTGCGTGTGCGTGCACGCGTGTTTGTAACAACCGGTGTTAGTGTTTACGTCCCTGTAACTTAGTGGTTCGTCAAAAGAGACCAATAGAATAAGTACCAGGCTGAATGAAAAATAATTACTGGTATCGATTCGTTCGACAAAGAATTCTTCGAGGTGATGCCCCAGCATGGCCGCAGTCTAATGACTGAAACAAGTAAAAGATATTTAGAAGAGTTTGTTTCGAATCCTTTTAAACGGTGTAAATGGTCATGGTCGCATAGTAGCGTGAGAGGAGACTTTATGATTGAGATGCCGTTTCAAGTCATTTCCTCTGTTTTAACCAACAGCTCATTGTGTATTTATGTCAGTCACTGTTGTTGTTGCTATTATTATTGCTGTGTATTTGTATGTATGTGTGTTGTGTTTGTATGTACGCGTTTGTCGTCTATTGTAATTATATAACCTTTAGCTACGCATTCGTATGTCACACAATATTTGCAACAAGGTTTCAGGTTTATCACTCAGCTCATATTTTCCAGTTACCATTTCATAGTAAATATGTGTTAATATATTTTCCTGATATTGCTCTCTGGAAATGTTAGGTGGGCGGAAAGGCTTATTTCATTTTTTTTTTTTTGCTCTTTTCCTATCCTATTTTCCTTTCTATTTTTTTTTTTTTTTTTTTTTTTTTTTACAGTATTGTTGGAGCTTACATGTTAATATATTTCTTCTTTTCGCAAATCTTCATTGAAAATCTTTCTTTCTCGAGTTTCAACAACATTTATTACTTCTTTGCTCTTTATGTCAGTTGTCAGACGGATTTTTTTTGTAAATTAAAAATACTTGTAAAAATACACAAAGATTGTTTTGTATAGATTTTGTTTGTCTGGTTCCTTGTTTATTTTTTACTTACATTTATTTCTATATTTATTCTTTTCTTAAAATTACTGAAACTTTTGTGTCAATGACTGTGTAAGTCGTTTTATCGTTATGTTGTTTGTATTATATCATAATTGACATTGTATTTTATTTTATGGTTGATATTCTACAAGAATATAGTTGATATTGTACAGTATTATAATTGATGTTGTATTGTACTAGACTTCATACTGTACTAGTGTGTAACTGTTATTGTATTATATGTCATTATATATGCTATTGTATTGTAATTGATGTTGAATGATATTATAATGATATTGTACTGCATTATATTATAGTTGGAGGGTAGTAGGTTATTAACGGTATTTGTTCTGAGTTCAAATCCCACCGAGGTTACCTTTGCCTTACATCCTTAAGTACAGGTATCGATGATATCGACTAACTCCTTTCCCTCAAAACTGCTAGCCTTGTACCAGTGAAAAAAATTATAACTGATATTACATTTCATCATATTTGTTTCAAGTTTTGGCACAAGGCCAGCAATTTCGAGAAAGCGGGCAAGTTGTTTACATTGACTCCAGTGTTCAACTGGTACTTATTTTATCGACCACAGAAGGATGAAAAGCAATGTCGACCTCGGCGGAATTTGAACTCAGAACGTGAAGACGGATGAAACACCGCTAAGCATTTTGTCCGGCGTGCTAACTATTCTGCCACCTCACCACCATTTTGCATCTCTGGACACTTCACCGAATTACAGCTCAAGGGCAAACGGGAGCTCAGCCAAGAATAAAGACGAATCTAAGGGAAGTTCACTTCGAACAAAAATTATGGGTGCCGCTCGCACTTGGCTGTACATATTATGCAGCATGAAGGTCTTGGAATGAAACGGTGGTTAAAGGCATTTGAATCATTCGACTAGTACTAGGGCTATGAGATTTTCCTCCCTCCTCCTATAATACTTAAGCAGCATTGTGAAGTCTGAAGTCTTTTGGAAAACTGAGGTATAATTGACTAATACCCTCCCCAAAAGATTTTAAAGCCATCTGGCTTATAGCAGAAAGGGTTATATCACAGTTAATGTTACACATGATCCAATGCTACCGAGGACGACTTTACCACTCATCTTCTCGGGATCGATAAAATAAGTACCAGCTGAATACTGGAGTCGATATAATCGACTTATTCCCTCTCCCAAAATTGCTGTGTGCCAAAAATGTGAAATCAATATTATATATAATCCCAAGACGGCAAGCTGAGAATCGATAGAACGACCTCCCTAAAAATTGCTGGCCTTATGCCAAAATTTAAAACTAATATTGTATTATATTACAGCTGATGTTATACGATATTACATTACAATTGCTATATTATAATTGATATTGTATTATATCATACTTAAAATTGGACAATATCATAATTACCTCCATCTTAGCGAAGGCAGAGGTATTATTTTCAGTCGTATCTGTTTGTTTGTTTGTTTGTCTGTGCATAAGATATCTCAAGAACCACTGGATGGATTCAGATGAAACTTACAGAGATGTTTGGCTTTGTGCCTGGCACGAACTGATTAAATTTTGGGATCGATCCGGTACCGGACAAGGATTTTGGATTATTTTTCCGGTTTTTTTTTCACTTAATCTTTGAGAGCGGTCGGGTTCATTTTTAGTATTCTCGTTTGTGAGAGCAGTCGAGTTTATTTCAGATATTCTCATTTAAAAAATCATCTCTGGCTAATCGTTGAGAGGACATTGGTATTGCCCTGGCGGAGGTTTGCGCTCTTTGGGTGCTCTTGTTCATTATTAATATCGTATCATGCTATAGCTGATATTGTGCTTGTGTTTGTCGATATTAAAATGTACATATCGTTACAAGTGAAGCTTTATATTGCCCTTTCATTATCTTATTGATATGCATAATAATTATCATTAGTAACGTTACATGGTAGAAAATCATATTTGAATTATATTATTCCATTGCTGATATCATGATATATTAGTTATATCATAGTTGATATTGTATTTATTGTTTTACATAGAGATTGTACTATGTTATACTATAGTTAATATCATGTAGACTGTATTATATTTTATTGATACTATAGTTAATAATGTAATATGTCTAGCTTGTATTATTTTGACAGAATCGTTAGCACGCTGACCGACAATATTTACCAGCATTTTTCCATCTTTATATTCTGAGTTCAAATTCCGCTGAGGTCGACTTTGCCTTTCATCGTTTCAGGGTCGATAAAATAAGTACCAGTTGAGTCGACGTAATTGACTTACCCTCTTCCTGAAATTGCTGACCTTGTGCCAAAATTTGAACTCAATATTATATTGTATATAGATTGTACTATATTATACTATAGTCAATATTGTATTATGTATGTATACATATTTATACGTATATTTCTTTTATTATATTATAACAGTTGATATTGCATTGTATCGTACTATACATTTTATTGTATAATATTAAACTAAACGTACTTCTGAATGTCAATTCATAAGGTATCTTTTCAATAACCTATATTGCTTTTCCTTCATTTAATTCGAAATTATTGTTTCTGTAATTCGTTTAGTAATATTTATTGTATTTTTTATGTCTTATATCCAAAGCAGAAATTTTCTTATCTCCTCTCAGGTTATGTTGATGTTGTTGTTACTGCTACAGTTGTTTCGTTTTTATAGTTCAGTTCATCTGTTTGCCATAATGATTTCTAACTTTCTCACCTTAACGCAAAATTTCATAAAGAGCTCCTCAGTCCATTAAATCAATCCTAGGTATTTATTTTATCGACCTCGAAGGGATGTAAATCTAAGTCAATTTCGACAGGATATGGAAATGAGAGCTTTTTCTGTTTTTTTATCCCCCTTTTTTCCTGTTAAACATTATAAAAACCGTAAGAACTAGCTTACGGCTCTGAAAGAAAAAGAAAGAAAATAAAGAGGAAATTAACAAAGCAAATAAACGAAAGGTAAAAAAAAAACATAGTAAGAAAGCAATATTGGACGTCACCTGCTTTTATTATAAGGTAAAAATCAAGATTTCAAGTAAACTGCATTTTAGGGCCTCCGTCGGTGGAAGTTGACCATGCATCTGCACATGTATGAATAACTGTGCAAGATATATTTTAGAAGAACAAGAACAACAGCAACAACGGCGAGAAGGCGGAGGAGGAGGAGGAGGAGGAGCAAGAAGAGGGGGAGGTCAGTTGCTCTCTTCTTTCCATGACTCCGATATTTATGTGCAGGTAAGGCCACCGACTTATATCGATGCAGTATGGTACCAGTGTTGTAGGCGCCGTTAGTGTCAGAACGTAGGGAGACGGAACAAATACCACAAGACATCTTGCTTAACCTTCTGAAAGAACCGCCAATCCACTTCTTTATATTGGTACATTTCTATTGACCCCGAAAGAATGAAAGGCAAAGTCGACCTCGGTGAGATATGAACTCAGAGCGCAGAGGGTCAGAAGAAGGCATCCTATAAAACACACTATCAACTCTGTCAAATTGCTGCCTCGTGGCCTGCATCGACAAAAATTAATCTATGGAAGTCCGTAAATGAAAAATAAATTACAGTGGTGAGGTTTCTAAACTAGCGCATAATTAAAACCCTCAAAGCTCTCAGCAATGTTTGGCCTCACAAATCTTTGATTACGTCTCAATCTTTTTTTCTATCCTAGCATTTCACTTATTTTGACAAAAGCCTGTTCATTTTACTGACCTACTCGAGATGTTGGTCCAATCTACTCGTTGCGCCATCTAACAATGAAGGACTATCACTGTTAGCTACGTTCTGAGGGAACTCTTTCCTGTCTCAATGAGTTCCGAGGTTGAATATGAACTCAAAACGCACCCTTTCTTACTCTCATTCATGCACACACACTTTCTGTTTCCCTCTTTTTCTCGGAAAGAAACTGGTTCTGCTAGGTTTTAATTATCTATATAGGTACAAGCATGGTTATGTGGTTAAGGAGTTCGCTTTGCAACCGCGTAGTTTTGAGTTCAGTCCCACTACACCGTGAGTGAATATGGTAGGCAGAAACTGCGTGAAAAGCAAGGCGGCGAGCTGGCAGAAACGTTATCGCGCCGGGCGAAATGCTTAGTAGTATTTCGTCAGCCGTTACGTTCTGAGTTCAAATTCCGCCGAGGTCGACTTTGCCTTTCATCCTTTCGGCGTCGATAAATTAAGTACCATTTATGCACTGGGGTCGATGTAATCAACTTAATCCCTTTGTCTGTCCTTGTTTGTCCCCTCTAAGTTTAGACCCTTGTGGGCAATAAAGAAATAAGAAACCGCGTGGTAAGCCGTCTTATGCATGTGTGTACGAGTCTTTGTGTTTATGTTCCCACCTACACCACTTGACAAGTGTTGTTGGTTTGCTTACATCATCCTTAAAAGAGCCAGACAAAATAAGTACCTGACTTTTAAAAAAAATAAGCACTGGGGGTCGATTTGATCGACTAAACCTTGCAAGACAGCACCCCAGCGTGGGTACTCCAAGAACTGAAACAAATAAAAGAATAAAGAAAAATGATGACACGACAGTTCTCCTACCACTCTATATGATTTGAAGGTTCAAGGAAGGAAGATGAGCTGTACTCATCAGAACTAATTGGCTTCATACCTTCTCTACCCATTCCAATCTAACATACACCCCTCATCTCGTTGTACCACATCCCACCCAGTCTTGCACAAATAACTGACGTATTCAATTCTTTCTTCCTTGTACGTTTACCCAGTAAAATTCTATTCCCGCCCACGAACTTTTTACCCCGTTCCTCTTCCCAAACTGTAGATGCCAAACTACAGATGTCGAAACAAAAACTTACCGTTATCGATTTCACCAAACACGGAAGATCTACGATGATTATGTGCACTGCTACAGTCCTTCTGACTCTGCCTTCAAAAATGAAGCCAAGCAAGCAAGCAAAACCCAACAAATAATCCCATATTTGGTTAGAATTTTTTGTAAGGTTTTTACCAACAAACACTGCCTATATCTTATTTCATCGCTTGTATGTAACTAAAACCCAACATAATGCCTAATACAACATAGTTCTAAAACCGATAACAAGAATTTCTTAGAAAGTTAAATCCAAAATTTTTCATTTTGTAATAATCCCCTGAAATCTGATGTTTCCTCCAACCGATATCTATTAATCTGCTGTATCGGTTTGTTTCTTTATTGTTTTCTCTTTCTTTTTCTTTTATCTTTTTTTATTTTTTATTATCTTCTTTTTTTTTTTTGTCCCTTAACAAGCTTACGTTATATCTAAATGTACACGCAAAATGGTGTTTTATTGCTTTGGATTTTTCCTGCTGTTTTCTGTTTGAGAACGATGCAAAACAGAATCACATTAACATAGCATATAACGAGCTTATGGCTTGTCAAACCTAAAAGCTGGGCTTAGGTCCCTCCTGCCGATAAAGTTCTGGATATATATATATATATATATATTGTATATTATGCATGCGCTTGTATATGTTT
>NC_068987.1:103797456-103799321 GCF_001194135.2 Octopus bimaculoides
TATATATATATATATATATATATGGAAAGTGGGAGAGAAATAAACAGATAAACAGACATTTAGATAGAGAGCTAAACAGACAGACAGACAGAAACAAGGAGATGAAGATAGGGTATGACACAGATGACCGTGTAAAGATCCATGCGAGGAATATCATTACCAGGGCATATCCAAAATGTGGTAATTCGAGAACGGAGTGGAATAAACGATTGATCGTAGAATATTAGACACCCACTGCCCGAAAGCGCAAGTTGCGGTACGCCGGACATGTCACAAGGCTTACGGACACCTGGCGGGCCTGTGCAGTTGTCAAGGAGAACACACACAAGGCCGCTAAAACGACTGGAAGATCATAGTCAAAAACAGTCGGGCTCAAATAACAGAGAAGGGCGCAATCAAGAGAAGAAATGTAAGCAGTTTGCGATTAGCGATTTGTAAGAACATTTGATAGTCTGGTCGATACAGCGATGTGTGTGTATGTGTGTGTGTGTGTGTGTGATGTATTAAGTAGTGGGTGTCTAACTGATCCTGTCAATTAATTCCCTAACACTTAAATATATACCATGCCAATATGATACTAAGGACTCCCAATCAATCAAACAGTCAATATAGCGGTCAGTTGCGTAACGATATTAAACCTGCAAGTCTGTTTAGGCACCAACGAAACGCTGTACATATTACACGGTGTATTATATAGTAAAGGAAGAAGGGACAACTCAAATTTATGTTACATGCGTTATCTAAACCACACTAACATCTGAACTGCACCAAAATTGACCCGCATTAATAGATGGACAGTATCCATTGATGGACAATAACTAAAATATTTCGCCAATATATGCAATATATTGGTTTCAATTTTTGGCACAACGCCAGCAATTTCGTGGGAGGGGATTAAGTCGATTACGTCGACTCCAGTGCTCACCTGGTACTTATTTTATCGACTCTGAAAAAGGATGAAAGGCGAAATCGATCCTCAGCGGAATTTGAACTCAGAACGTAAAGATGGACGAAATACCGCTAAACATTTTGCCTGCCGTGCTAACGATTCTGCCAGCTCGCTGTCTTTACTATATGAAATATATTAATGTCCGTAGCAGCTAGATATCTACATATGCATGTTACTGAAACATCGGTGCCATTGTTGGATGTGAGAAAGTCACAGCCAAATGTACACCAACGATACAATAACTGAACTTTTACAACGGCTCCAACAAATGACTGTTCCGAACAATAATCCTCATAGATTTATCGTTCTTATGATATACAAATTCGAGATTTGAAACCTAAAGTCGTTGTGTACTTCAAATATTTAAACTGCAGCTTACTGAGAATTTGTCTACAGCCTAATAGTTAAGTTTTTGCATTCTTTATTGTTTGCTGTTGTTCTTTTGGGTTTTCTTTTTTTTTTCTTCTGCCCAATTCTTTGAACAAACATGAAGAAATAAAAACGTCGGTTAGAGCAACTGAAATTTCATGACAGACAGAAAATGTGGAGATGATAACCCCCAGGAGAATTATTAATGATAGATCGTTTTTAAAAAATGATTCTTCTTTATCGCTTCCCTCCACCTCTTTTTCGTCTTGAAATGACTGTGCATAATTGTAACCGGAAGTAACACAGAATGAAATGGCGTAGTAATTTATTTTCCTTCATTTTTTTTTTCTTTTATCTGTTCTTTTTTCCACAGTTTGTTTTTCCTTTCTTTCACGTCAGCAGATTTGTTGTTTAATTCTTAGAAAAAGGGAATGAAAACGAAACGTTACTCACGTACAGATACACTATTTCACAGACAGAGATAAACACACAAACACACACACGCACACACACACACACATACACACACACACGCACGCTCACACAC
>NC_068987.1:103799698-103800354 GCF_001194135.2 Octopus bimaculoides
TAGATAGATAGATAGATAGATAGATAGATAGATAGATAGATAGATAGATAGATAGATAGATAGATAGATAGATAGATAGATAGATATTGCGTGTGTATGCACATGCGTACCTGTATATATATCTCAGTTTAGACGAAAGTTTAAAAAAGGTTTGATTTTAATCACTAGCTATTAACCGTCGACATCACTACCACTATATTATCACTACCAGCGACGCCATCACGGTATTATCCGTACAAGCAACATCACAAACCCGCATTTATTTCAAGACCACTCTTACCACGTGTCCAACTATCGCCATCACACCATTGTATAAAAAGCTACCGCCATGATTACCACAATTATAATTATCAGCTCCCTAAGCAATCACAACCACTAAAAACTCCCACTTCAGAAAAATACAACAAAACACCACCACCACATTTATCACCGGAAGCAACTCCGCCATTTACAAACACCAACCTACTTGCAAACGTATCCACACACACTACAAATACTACCACCAACACAAACATCACACTTCTGCGAACGCCACCACTACGAATATCAGCAGTACTACAAACCTCACCAAAACTACAACACACCGCCACCACTACAAACACCACCACACAATTTGGCCACTTCCTTGACCAATATAATTATATATATATATATAT
>NC_068987.1:103800955-103801908 GCF_001194135.2 Octopus bimaculoides
TACAGAAATGCCACGAGAGATGAGTTAACTTGTTCCCGGTGACCGCGCGTAAAACGTAAACTCTTAAAGCAGAGCAATAATTTTCCATGGTAGCAATGTTATGAATTGTAATTCGTTCCCAGAAATATATTTTACCTATAAAATTCATAATTCTCGTAAATAAATGGGAATAAAACAACAGTAGAATGTAAAGAATATTTTATGTAAAGTAAAAAAAAAATGTCAAGATCATTTATTATTTAAAAAATCTTATTATTATAATCGTTTTCTGAATCACATTCATTCACACTAGACGCGTGCACACCATCACTTGTAGACGCGATCGTCGGTTCACAAGCACTCGTAGACGGACTTGTATATTTCTTTTTAAAACACATTTTTTTCGTCTCACTAAATTTCTCGGTAACACGCAGAAGCATTTGTTATGGTAGGAGAAACTTTTCCACTTCGCTAAAATTTGGACCTTGTGCTTGAAAAGCAAAACTCGTAAACCCACGGTCTCGTAAAACGGTTCCTCGTAAAGTGAGGTATTACTGTATATACATACGATGTATATATTTTAAAGAAGAGTTATTTGTAAACACCTCCTTAACTTTTACAACACCTTCGAAGGATATTGTAAAGAAACCACAAGGACACGTTAAGAGCAGTCACAGAACATATTAGCAATAAGTTCATTAGAACTATCATAGACTATGTCATCCCTAAGTCAGCCCCAACCTCGTCACACTCAGCCACAATAAACTACAAAGAATGCAAAATAAGCTTCACAAATCATCACAAGTCGTACAAAGACTAAAGCCACGAACTACATACACAAAGGAATAAAACAAAACAAAAATAAAAGATTATCTGGACATTAGGCGCATGCGTGGCTGTGTGGTAAGAAGCTTCTGTGTGCGTGTGTGTGTGTGTGTGTGTGTGTGTGTGTGTGTATGTGTGTATTTATATAC
>NC_068987.1:103803726-103805520 GCF_001194135.2 Octopus bimaculoides
ATATATATATATATATTTGTGTGTGTGTGTGTCTGTATTTGTCCCACCAGCCATCGCTTAACAACCGATATTGGTGTGTATATGGTCCCGTAACTTAGTGGTTCGACAAAACAGACCGATAGAGTAAGTACTAGGCTTACAAAGAATAAGTCCCTGAGTCGATTTCTTCGACTAAAAGCGTTTAAGGCTACAGTCAGGTGACTGAAACAAGTAAAAGAATACAAGAATAAAAGAATTTAAAGGTCACGATTTATTGCCAGACTAAGCATGAATCTCAACAGTCTCTACCACCTCCAAACTTTCAGATACAAATACATCAACCCAAAGCACTACTACAACATCTTAAGAACACTATCTTTTCCGCTTAGATCAGAGAAACTTTAAAAAAAACTTTATACACACAGAAACATCTTCATTGTCATCCATCACGACGATCAACCAATATGAGCTCACGCATTGACAAAGTTCACGATGCTCAGCTCAACTTTGACCACCACCAGAATCAACGTGTGTACAGAAATAGACTGGACATCAGATAAAGGTGCAATATGTCCAGACAGCTACACTGTACTACATTCGATTTATCATTGCATGTTGGAGTTGAAATTGATGCTCTTCAGTATGGTTACCAAGTATTACACTTTCTCTATTCCTGTACACTAATATATTCTAGAGGTGACTAATCTTAAGGCGAGAAAGGTGTAATCCATCAGTTCGCAAAATATGCAATTACTCTGCATTTGTTGCCGTCACGTGTCCTAATAGTGTTTGGAGGCCAGTAAGGCTATTGATACCGTAACTCTTTCTGCGCTTTATAACGGTCGTCTTCGGTTTTTGTTTCTCTGGACTGAGAGGAAGCGATAAGAACACCATTGTTGCAAAAGTGCTCTGGACTGTTGTCTTGTGTATAGCAGTGACTTTTATCATATAGTTACACAAGAATGATTGGGGTTGAAGTTTACTGTGACACTCATGTATCCATGCGGTTTCTCATCTTAAATCATTTTTCTCTCGTTGTATTGGCAGTCCATGGCTATGTTCTATGTACAACCAGTGATGATGTGTGGATTGTTGCTTTAGTTATTCTATTGCTGTTTGTTGCAGAGGAATTGAGGGCTAATGCAGGGATGACATAATATATAATAGCTCTTATGAATTTATGCTTATACACCCTTGTTTCATGTTTATTTTTCTGTTGGCCAAACGTGGAGCCTGAAATTGCTCTAAACGTGGTTGAGCGTCTTATGGTTTTCTTTATAATATGCCAATCAACCCATCCACTTCTATAATAACTTAATAAACAACAACGCTAACACTACACCTACCATCATCTTTGTGTTATCTCTACCATCATTGAGACCGCCATCAGTAACATACTATTACCATAACTGCATCACCATCAACATGCAAACACCAAAACTACTACCACAAACACATATATACTATCTCTACTACCACAGAAACCACTGTCAACGCACACTCCCACTGTAAGACTATCCGTCATCGCCAACACCATTACCGCCGCTCAACACGACAACCATCAAACTGAAACAGAAGGCTGATAAACAGGAATTTCATGTCTGAAACGTAATTTCCATAATACTATAAATTGGCCGTCTGAGAAATTCGATTGACCAATTTTTGTCCTAAAGAGAAACGTAGAGCAATCTAGAAAAGATTCTATCTTTTTTTTATAAAATAATTACTCATTGCGAAACTTTTTAGACACTTTCAGGCAGTTTTGATGGTTTTATGTGTGTATATATATATATATATATATATATATATATATAT
>NC_068987.1:103805812-103806679 GCF_001194135.2 Octopus bimaculoides
ATATATATATATATATATATATATATATATATATATATATATACATATATATATGTACATATACACATATATATATGTATATATGTATACATATATATATGTATATATATATTATATGTATGTATATGCATATATATACATATATATATATATATGTGTATATCTGTACATATATGTATGCATATATGTATATATACACACATATAAGTATACATATATGAATACGTATATATGTGAGGTACTACTAAAGCAGCGCGGACGCGCGACTGCGCGTGCGGGACCGTGCTGCTTTAGTAGTACCTATATGTGGATGTGTGGATGTATATATGTATGTACATTCTCATCACTATCTTCACTATAATCATCATTAATGTTATCATAATCATCAACATCAACAACAACAACAATTTTATTGCCTTGACAACAACAACAACAACAACAACAACAACAACGTTACAATCAAATGTTACAGCCTCAATAACAAAGATTAACAAGAAAAACAGCAACAACAACAACAACAATGATAACTACAATAATACTGCATCATAAACAACAACGTCATCAACAAACAATCATATTCACAACAACAACAACAACAATATTATATATTCCATAGAGCGTCGTTAGAGGGAGATTAAGTACTGTAGTCACACAGATATAATGTCTGTGTCGCTCTTGCACTTAGAGAAACGTGTGTGTGTGTGTGTGTGTGTGTGCGTGCGCGCGAGTGCGTATATACATATACACACACACGCACATATATATACACAGACACAAACATATTCATATAAATATACATATATTTATATATACATATATATACGTATACATATATACATATATATATATATATATACATACATATAT
>NC_068987.1:103807484-103810878 GCF_001194135.2 Octopus bimaculoides
TCTCTCTCTCTCTCTCTCTCTGTGTACTTGTATGTGCTTGTATACGCGCGCGTTCATGAGTCCGCGTCTAGAAACCAGCTTCAAAATGGCTTGAGATTAAACAAACGTCCACCAGGCGGCAGTAGACTCGAGCTGATATGACCGAGACACAAATGGCGTGAATTATTATAATTTAGTATAATGAATGTGTCCGTTCAATTTGTTTGTGTAGTTTTTTACACATTTTTTTTTGGTGTTCATGCTATGTTGTTTTATTGTTCTATGTTCATATTCTATTATTGTACTGCATATGTTTTATTGTACGAGACACGGTATTTCTATAGATGTAACTGTTGTTGTTATTATTATTATTATTACTATTGTTGTTGTTGTTATTGTAATATAAATAATTCTCTATTCATATTTTCTTCTTTATGAATTAAGGGTGAGTTGCATCGTGTGGGAGGGAGCGGGATTTTTCAAGAAGGAAGTCTAAATCTTAGTAAAGAAATACAACATTGACAATAACAAACATAATAACAATAAGAAACAAAAGAAATAACAATGACAATAAAATAACAAGAACATCAGCAACAACAACAACAACAATAATAATAATAATAATAATAATAATAACAACAACAACAATAATAATGGTTTCACATTTTGGCACAAGGCCAGTAGTTTCGGAGAAGGGGGTAAGTTGATTAGGCAGATCCAAGTGTTCAACTGGTACCTATTTTATCAACTCCTGAAGGATGAAAGGCGAAGTCAGCCTCGGCGGAATTTGAAGTCAGAGCTCATAGATGGACGAAATGCCGCTAAACATCTTATCCAGCGTACTAACACTTCTACCAGCTCGTTACCAGTATAATCATAATAATAATAATAATAATAATAATAATAATAATAATAATAATAATGCAGTACCAGGCAGTGGCTATCGTGGCTTTTGATCTTAATTGATTGGAAGTGTTATCATGTACATTGTTTTGTCTTGGTATAAAAGATGGGCTACAGCAAATATTCTGCTTAATACCACAGATTTGCTTGTCAATTGTTTGACCTTAACCAGTTGAGCATGTCCCTTGGTGGCTGACGATATGAAGTGTTTTGCTCAAGAACACAACACACCGCTAGTCTAGGAATTGATACCATGATCTTGGGAGTGTAAGTGCAACACCCTAACCACTAGGTTATGCGCTTTCACACACACATTTATGTATGTACGTATGTCTTCTCTTACTCTTTTTAATTTAGACTAAATTTTGACCGGCCATCGACTTGGTAGCAAAGTTGTGAAGGAAAGTATCCTGTTCTAACCGTTAAATCTTGAGAAGGTCTTGCAGATTTTTATAGTCCCAGATATCGTGATCATTTGTACCATATGAATTAAGGATTTGCATTCTCTCCTCAATATTCCAAGTTCAGCCATACTTTGCTCCAGACGGCTTGGTATGTATCCTGGTGCTCCAGTAATAATGGGTATGATGCTGAAAGTGAATTTTGGGTACTGTAGTGGATTTGCAAACTCTTTATCAATGGTTCCTAGATGTCCTCTTTCTCTTGTATTTTTCTAACTACATTCATGTCTTGGGAACAGCTGATTTCCACAAAAGAACATATCTTTTCTTTGTAGTCCCACACAACGATGTATGTATGTGTGTATGTATGTATACATGTATGTATTCTGCTATAAATGCGGAAGATACAGAACATCTTTCTTGAAGCACACTTAGAACCTGAAGAAAAGGTATATAAATATAGAATAAGTAAGTATGGCTAGTGCATATCTTATATAAATGATTCCAAACATGCCACCTGTGCACTTCAGAAAAGTGTAACATCATTTGGTTTCAAATATGTTTCTTCGGCCGAATAAATTAAATGATAACTTTGCAATCGACGGAAAAAAATTCATTTTTAAAAACTGGTCCGTTTGCAAAATATCCGATTATGTGAAAACTGGAGTGAAGGAAGGCTAATGCTGACTATAACGGAACAAAGTAACTAACAAACTTACGAACTGATAAAAATAACAAGTAAAAGACACCAGATACTATAATCACTGACAGAACCTCTACATAGTTAGAAAATAACGGACATAACACAAAAGAATAACATAATTCTAAAATAAAACTTCTTATAGAGTTAATACAGAATAACAATTTGACATCTAATGCAATAAAGACTAACAATTTTGGTGAAACCGGATGTAATAATGAATTCGACAGAGACAAACCAACCGTTGAATTGGTCAATGAAAAGTGACAACACGCCAATTATCAAGAAGGCACAAATTAAGCAATGATCACAAATGGCGATCAAGAGGAAATGGAAATTATAACGAAAGCACTCTAGATTAGCTAATAAATTGCAACAACAGAACAAAAACAGAAACACATCATCTTGTTAAAATAATATTTAGAATTTATCCAATCAAAATGATAGATACACACAGGAGAATACATTGATTTCATGTATATAAGACCAACCGGCTTGAAACATCGAAAAAAACTAGAACTGGAAGATCGCATTGGTGTGAAACTTGAGGCGAGAAGAAAGAATTCAGTTAATTTATCGATATACTCAACAGCTTATATTGAGTACTCTCCGTTTTTGTTTACAAACTGCAACATTCAAATGTGTGTGTGTGTGTGTGTGTATGTGTGTGTGTGTGTGTGTGTGTGTGTGTGTGTGTGTGTGTGTGTGTGTGTGTGTGTGTGTGTGTGTGTGTGTGTGCTTATGTGTCTATGTATCTATGTATTCCACTATATGTTTATGCATTGATACTCACATACCTATTGTATAAATGTAGACGGTATCTGAATTTTTTTTAAATTTATAAACAGTTCTACTTTTTCACAGGACTAAATACATTACTTCTGTATTTCCAAAGTGATTCAAGCTATAACACTTTCACAAATTATCCTGATACCATACTGTCCTGTATAAAACTATCACTTGTAGAAATACAACACTAAATATGTTAATTATCCACTAATATTTTTCTCCCAAATTATATTTGCTCCTAATTAGTTTTCTATGCTTCATGCATTAAATATGCTAATCCCACGCCAAACTTATCTGACAATAGCAGGATAGATAAAAATTATAATGTGAGTGGATCGAATTATCATTAGCATCATTGCAATAAGAAAACGTTGGACTGAAAAATCATAAGAAGTAGAAAATATTTTACTAGTCCTAGAAATAGGCAAATGCTATAATGTGAGTGAATCAAGTCATTGTTAATTAGTTTAAAGAAATTGAAATAAAGAATAAGAAATATTGAACAGAAAACCATAAGAAGCAGAAAATATTCTACCGGTCTCAGAAGTTCGCCATATTTTATAGTGGGATGTTCATTCGAAAACATAATAACATACATACATACATACATACATACATACAT
>NC_068987.1:103810888-103814278 GCF_001194135.2 Octopus bimaculoides
TAAACAGTAGCAGCACGACATCGTGAAGTATATTTTCCACCTAAATGTGGCTGATCCATATGGGATGATGCCACTGCTGTTTATAGCCCCAGGAAGACATCTCCTCCAGCTGGCTAACACCACACTGTCTGTGTTCGATCAGTATTTGCGAAGGGAAATCATCGTTCCCATCTCTAGCCTTACGCGACACATTACCCTTAAATATAACTTTACATCCATAGATTACATTTTTTAGTCTTACACTTATTTTTCACATGACAGGATTCCCATTTAGAACAATTGCAAAGATAATTTCTTGTATTTCTTTCAGGTTTAATTGTAATTTCATCATTCATGGCAGAATCAAATTCATTTTCACCAAGTTCTTTATTACTATTTACTCCTTTAGGTAACGTTACTTTTGTTCCATTTCGAGCTGAACATTTATTCGATTTGACATTATAAACTATGTCAAATTGGGTTGTTTCCCTTCCAGCGACTTTTAAATTCTTAGCGTTCTCTTCTATTTGAGTTTTCTTTTTCTTTTCTTTTTTTTTCTTTTCATTCCGTTTGACGTTATTATCCTTAATATGCTACTCTAATATAATGGGAAATCGCTTTAGAAAGACAATAATAATAATAATAATAATAATTTTTTTTTTTTTTTTTTCTTAAATACATGTTTTACCTATGAATTTGCGTGTGTAAATTGGGAATGCATACAACGAGTTTCTCTGCCCTAGGTGTACGGAAAACACTCGGCGAGAAATGGGAGAAAATTTGAAGAAAGAAGAAGAAAAAAACATAATAATAATAATAGTTATAGTAATAATAATATATACTATACGACATCCAGCGTTTCTGGATGACTCTATAAATTCTAAAATTGCT
This sequence comes from Octopus bimaculoides, assembly GCF_001194135.2. NCBI lineage: Eukaryota > Metazoa > Mollusca > Cephalopoda > Octopoda > Octopodidae > Octopus > Octopus bimaculoides. Next base: position 103,811,759 of record NC_068987.1, read on the forward strand.
AAAGAGTTTGGTGGTCAAGTAGTTTAGCTTAAACGGTAGAGCGTTCCAACTGGAAATTGAGGGCTCTGTGTTCGATCTTCATGGCTGGGTGCCAGGAAAAATTTTTCTGCTTTTTTTTAAAAAAAGAAGTGTTTTATTCTTGTATATATATTGTTCAGTATTTACGCGTTGAATAAAATTTATCTTTCTTACTTGTTCTACAATACATTTCAACCCTTCGAAAACAAACTTGTTTGTTTTAATAGGATATATATATATATATATATATATATATATATGCGTACATACATACATAAATGCATACGTACGTACATTTCATTAACTCATAAACTATGACAGTATGAAAGTTAACGGTCAAGATTATAACTGCTCATGCGCGAGATAGTCTGTCGTTATTCTACAATGTTGGCATGGATCTGAAGTACAAATAAACAGCATAGCAACGATGCAGTCTGGTTAAATAAGCTACGAAGTACGTATTATGCAATCGTTTCACCCAAAACATCTGTCATGACAAATGAAAGTCTCCTGAAAGTTATTACAAAACTATCGAATGGGAAATCACTTTGAAAAGACAATTAAAGAAGTTCATTAGCCCACTTACAAATATTAAAATATACAACCACATTATATTATAGTGATTAATTTTGTTTTCTAAATATACTTCATTGATTTTCTTCTGCGGAGGCGCGTGGCTTAGTGGTCTGGGTGTTGGGTTCGTGATCGCAAGATTCTGGTTCCGACTCCTGGACCGGATAACGTGTTGTGTTCTTGAGCAAAATTCTTCATTTCATATTGCTTCAGTCCACTCAACAGGCAAAAATGAGTAAACCTACGATGGACAGGCATCCCGTCCAGGTGGGGAAGATATACGCGCCACAGAAACTGGGAAACTAGCCCCATGAGTCCATATGATTCAGAAAGAAACTTTATCTCTATTTCCTTCAACATTATTTAAAATTATTCATATTTACTCTGACATATGAATATGATTTCTGATCTTATATAAGAGTCTCACCTATGCTGTCTTATTTCCTCGCTCCTTTTAACAATTCCAGCAGCCTCACTAAAGGAATATTTTACAATAATTCAGTTCTGCACATGGACTGAACATGTTCATGCACACATTGCCTGTATGTTTAATCACGTTTTGATTATTCATATATTTTTCAAATACTATCTAATTCATTATTCAATTTTATCTATATTATTACTCATTTTTATCAATTATTTCAATTTTAACAACCTCATTTTAATTTCATCAAACAAAATATAGTCAATTTTTTCCCCATTATATCATATTCGTTATTGATTTCGATTATTTATGATTATATTGATTTTGAATTAGATATCTAACACGGTTTGTGTTCGAGCTCAACTGATTGTATACTAATATGATCACATAGACATGGTTCACTAATCTTGACCTAAACCGTTCTCTATCTTTCTTGAAATATCACCGTTATGTCGTTCATTTCTGCTCTGTAATATTCTTTCTATCCTTTTCTGGATATTTAATATTCTCAAGCAACCCCGCCTGTATTCTTGCTTTTATCTTTAACTTGTTTCATTCATTGGACTGATGTCATGCTAGGGCACCACCCTGAAGGGTTTAATTGAACAAAGCGATCCTAGTACTTAAAGTCTGGTACTTATTCTATCGGTTTCTTTTACCGAACCGCTATGTTAACAGGGCGTAAATAAACCAACACCATTTGTGAAGCGGAGGTGGAGAGCAAACACAAAGACACACATATATATGTGTGTGTTTGTGTGCGATGGAATTCTTTCAGTTTCCATCTATCAACTCCACTTACAGGGGTTTGGTCGGCCAGGATCTATAGCAAAAGATACTCATCCCAGATTTCACGCAGTGGAACTGAACCCGGAAACAAGTGTTTAAGAAGCAAAATTCTTACCACGCTGCCACTAATTCTAACACACTAAAATTTTATCATTTTCCCCTCATTAAACTATGTCGGGTTCATACTTAACTAATTTGACCTAAGATTGATCGTAAACCACAGAATTTTAAACGTCATCACGAGTAATTTTCAAAATTTAAATGTTAAATTATAAATTACATACTAACTGAATCCTTATTAGGGAAAGTAGAACGTTATTGATAATCGGAATGTATCGATAATCAACCTCCATGAATATGTAAATTCAGTTCATTCCAAGTAATTTTCAAAATATTTTTTCATTTATTTATTCGTTTTCTTTATAACTTAAAATAGGTGACCCTACATAATTAACTTTATTAAAACAGTGGACTTAACCATACCTCACCAATGAGATAGAGTTAGCGAATGTTAATGACTTTTTTTTTTTTTTTTTCTATTATAATCAAAATAGATTTTATTGTACTAATGTCTAACATTGCTTTTTGACATATTAAAAACAACCTTTACCGCTCTCTGAATTTGTTATTCAAATTTCAAAATTATTTTTTCATTCCGAACGGATAACAACAGTTTATTCTATACAATGTAATCAGTTGATCTCTTTCTACCCCCC
>NC_068987.1:103814625-103815273 GCF_001194135.2 Octopus bimaculoides
CTCTCTCTCTCTCTCTCTCCTGTGAATTACAGCAGACTACTAAATTAAGTGTTTTCATTTAATAATAACTTGAGTCCTTTTTCAGAAACGTAGACAATTTAGTTAACAGGTTAACTTATTGGCACAGTCGTTAGAGCGTCAACTAGAATGCTATGCGGTATTTCTTTCGAGTTTCTGTGCTCTGGGTTCAAATCCCACAGAAGCTATCTTTACCGTTCCTCATTTCGAGGTTCATAAAAATTTATTATTCCACAGAATGCATTGCGGTATTGGTTCCGGTTCCTTGTATTTCGACGGCAACACCTGTGATGACACTGCAGCTGAGTTGTATCGTCTGACCATTCCTTTAGCAAACAACGGTGGTATAGAGAAAGAGAATGCGCATGCGTGGGCAACTGCCATTGTTCTGCAAATAAATAATTTAGCCCAGGTCTGCGCCCTAAAGAGGAATTTTCCAGATGCAAAACCCGAGGATCAGCCACATGTATGCGCAGCTGTGTCCATTTATATACATGGACCAATTTGGTCAGAGTTATGCATACTTATACACACACACACACACACTCCTACACATACTTATACACACACACACACACACTCCTACACATACTTATACACACACACACACACACTCCTACACATACTTAT
>NC_068987.1:103815973-103820075 GCF_001194135.2 Octopus bimaculoides
GCATACTTATACACACACACACACACACTCCTACACATACTTATACACACACACACACACACTCCTACACATACTTACACACACACACACACACACACATATATATAAAGGTGCAGGCGTGGTTGCGTGTAAAGAAATTTGCTTCCCAACCACATGGTTCCGGTTTCAGTCCTACTGCATGATACTTTGAGTAAGTGTCTTCTACTATAGACCCAGGGCGACAAAAAAAACCTTGTGAGTAAATGTGATAGATGGAAACTGTATGGAAGCCCGTCGTACATAGACGCGCGCGCACATATACATATAAACATGACTCAAATATCTTTAATAATTTATAACATGAAATTAAATTACTTAATAAAGAATTTAATAATCCCCACTAAAAAATTAGCATTTCTACCCATCAGAAAACCTTTTCTGACCGTTTATCTCCTACACATGCTCCGGTCAAAAAGAAAAGCCGGAATCAACTTGAATGCAGTGAAAGCACCGGAAGTGCACGAATGTGTATGTAAAATGGACATTTGAAGACAAACAGATTTACTTACTTGTTAATTCCATGTCTTCATACAGTGGGATGAAATACAAACGAAAAATGAAAACTTTCATATTAAAAGTATTTGTGGAAGAGCTTTGTTTTTAGTGTTTATATTTTCATCGTTTCAATTATTTCGATTTCCGAACGTCATCAAGTGTCTTTTTCTGTATAACTATAAAAGTGCCACAGTGGATTCGAACTATGAAGATTTATATTTATACTGAGGATAGCAATGGCTTTATCCCATTAAACCATTATTACGTGAACTGATTTCCAGCTCGTATCCGGTCTAGGACCATGTACCTATGCAAGAATATCAAATCTGATTTCGATCGGATATAAGAAACACAACGTAGATATAAATACATTACACATACCAGTCTGAAATTATATTCTTATTAACAATTCCTCTCAGACGTTTTAGACACTTAGAAAACAAATCAGTGATTAGTCATTTTGTGGTTGGTTAGTTTTGATGGTCAGCGAGCTTTTTAATTGTTAGCAGATAAATTTAACGTTGCTTAGTGGTTTGATGGTTCAATCGTTAGCTTGAACATGGAGAGATTAAGACTCGCAGTGAGCAGTAAAAAAAGATAGCAAAGACCGAGGCCTAGAGGTTGATATTGAATGCAGTCGTATCTTTTATGTGATAATCGATATACACCATAGTGTATGTTATAAAAACAAATATTGTTAATTAAGGGACATTCTTGTCTATAGTTGACTGATTTACTACGACAAATGTAATGTAAACAAACATACATACAAGCGTACGTACACACACACATACATACATACATACATACATACATACATACATACATACATACATACATACATACAGGCAGGCAGACAGAATAGTATAATGGCTTCGCATAATACATACAGATACAGACACACAAGCAAGGCGAGCAATACCAAATGTATAACAAATACATACTACATAGTACACATAACATACAAACATACAATGCGCACTAGCACACACATACACACGTGTGCGTGTACACACACACACACACACACAAATACATTAACCCTTACATAAGTGGCAACAATGCACACAGCAAAAGTACACTAAAGAACATGTACCGTTCATTACAAACAGCACAATTTCTACTAGTTGATTGCAGTTAATTGTAACCACAGGATATGCACCAAGAAGAAAGATGTAGAACTGATCTCATATATGCATATATATATATATGTATATATATATATATACATACACATACATACATAAAAAGAAATATTAATATGTATATGTATATATGTATACATATATGTGTATATGTATACATATACAAACATACATTCATTCATACATATATGTATACATATATCCATATACATTTTAATATTTCTTTTTATGTATAGTTATGTATATACATAAAATATATTAACTGAAGGTTCATTTTCTTTAAGAATACATTTATTTTATTTTTATATGGAAACGGTTGACAGTAACTTCAAAGTCAACTAAACAGAAACCTTAAAGTTACCATCAGCCTCTACCTTGGGGAATATATATACATATACATATATTCATGTTTGTGTGCGTGCGTGTGTGTTATGTGCTACTATGAGTTTCATGTACTGAGAACATGTCAAATAGTGTTTTTGACGCGTCTGGTGTCCAAGCATAATCATCAGACACTGCCCACATGGCATAACGAACTGAAGATGGGACGAGCGAGAGAAAAAACAAGAAAAGGCGAGAAGGGAGTATATACAAAGGGTGAAAGATTGAAAAACAGGAAAACGAAAAGGAAATCAAAACGAAGCAAAAGGTAGAATTAGAGTTAGTTCCCTTAAACCGTAAATTATAAGGCTTGGAGTCTATGATACGGTTATTCAATCCGGAGAGGGAGGCACTTTCCAGTTCGTCAAATTCCTGTTGACGAATATATTATGGTTTCTAATTTGGGTAGAAAGTCAGTAATTTTAGAAGGAGTGGGGTTAGTTGATGCTATTGATCCTAGTACTTGACTGATTACTGTACATAATCGATAGTGGAACGATGAAAGGCAATGATAACATCCGCGGAATGAATACTGGAAAACGGAGTAAGTAATATACCCTTTGTCTGTCGTGTTATACAACCAATATATGTGGTGGGATATGTATGTATGTATGTATGTATGTATATACGTATGTATGCATGTATGTATGCAGTAGTGAAGGATCCGGTTTTTAACGAAAATCCCAGGCTGTCATTGAAATTTCAAAAACATTAACAGGGTACTATTACATGCATGTAGGTATATATGCAGTCAGTGCATTGCAGATTTGTATGTATATACACAATCAGTGCATGTGCATACTTGCATTTTTGCATGTATGTATTTATGTGCAGTATTTGGAGTCAGTGCATATGCAGATTTGTATGCTTTGTTTCATGTATGTATTCTCATGCATATAGTTGCATGTCTAGACATGCGCATCTATACATAAGTGATAAACTTCCGAGAAGTCTTACAAATTTGTACAGGGCAAATAATGGCTTAGATCTGTAGTCTATGTATGTTTGTATGTATGTATGTATGTATGTATGTATGTATGTATGTATTATGTAAGTGTGCGTCTGTGTGTGTATGTATGTATGTATGTATGTATGTATAAGTGGAGTGAGATAGAAAAGGAAGAGGGGTGAGTAAGTATGATGTACTATTTACGACTACCACTAAGAGAGAGAAAATCTATTATGTTTTTGGGATAAAGCTGCCATTATTGGAATCGTAATGCTCGATACTGCGCAATGATCAGTGATTCCGAACTGATTTGGTAATCTGCAGTATCCTCACCTCGGTTTACTTGCGCATATGTATATGTCAATGTATGTATATATGCGTGTATGTGTACAGGTGAGAGGGAGAGAGTCTGTATGTGTATATGTGCGCATGTGCGTTGATGAAGGCACATATATATTTGCATACCAAGGACCGATTCATATGTGCGCACGCACACAAACACTCACACACACTTTCGTCGTATGTAGCTTTGCTTTCACCTTTTCTCCGCTACCACAAAGCTGATTTTTTTTTTTTTTTGTCTTAACCCTTCGACCTGCTACGAATTGAAAGCTTTGCTAGTTCGAATCTTTACCATTCTTTTCTTTCTCATTCTATCTCTCCCTTTCTGTCTATTATTCTTTGTTTCTCTTCCTCCCTCCCTCTCTCTCTATCTCTCTCTCTCTCTCTCTCTCTCTCTCTCTCTCTCTCTCTCTCTCTCTCTCTCTCTCTCTCTCTCTCTGTTACTATCTATTCCTGTTTAACATAAGACTTCGTTAATGTAGATCTACTGCCGATAATGTTGCTCACGCGTCAGCGAGAAATTAACACACCAAGTGATTTTAATTAAATTAAAGAGTAAGTCAAGTTTTGTAAGTTTTGTAAGACGGAATTCAAATTTCGGTCACGACAATTTGCTATAAAGAATGTTTCAATCGCAACTGCTAACCAGGAATTCCTATAAACACATATTCTGACATGGTTAACAAATTTGGTCTTTTGCTTGAAAATCCTACTTTTCCACATTGTCACTACTAAACATTAAATATTCACA
>NC_068987.1:103820941-103822608 GCF_001194135.2 Octopus bimaculoides
TAGATAGATAGATAGATAGATAGATAGATAGATAGATAGATAGATAGATAGATAGATAGATAGATAGATGGATATGTATTTATATATGTATGTATTGTCTATGGTCATATGATAGCGGATGAAGCTGTATTTAGTATCTGATAATCAATTCTCATTAATTTGTGCGTGATAAACAACATCATTAATTAAGCAATACCTGTCCCCAGTGAACTAATTTACCGTATCAAATATACTGTAAACACGCACGTATACATACCACACTACGCACAACTATATTCGTACATTTATGCAACAATATACATACACAACAGATGAAAATATCTAGAATGTCCTACATAATACAAATATACATATATAGTAACACACAGCGTAAACATACAAACGTATAACAACAGATAGATAGAATGCACAAATATACAAAATACATTCAGATATGTCAAATGACAGAATATAGTACATTCAAGCTGTTTTGCTTGATACAATTATTGTAGATAGATATACAATCGGTAACTCTAGTACGTAAAACAGCGAGGATACCTCTCTATGCAGACATTTGACCTACAAGAAATAGCAAACAAATTCCTTCAAATCATTGCTGAATATCTTTTTAAAAAATGAAGGATAAATATTCTTTTCTACTCTAGGCACAAGGCCCGAGATTAGGCGGTGAGGGTCAGTCGATTAGATCGACCTCAGTACGCAACTGGTACTTAATTTATCGACGTCGAAAAGATGAATGGCAAAGTCGACCTCGGCGAAATTTGAACTCACAACGTAAAAACAGACGAAATACCGTTAAGAATTTCGCCCGGCGTGCTAACGTTCCTTCCAGCTCGCCGCCTTGTGGTGGAACACTGCAGAAAAGATTATTCTTTTCTACCTTAGGAACAACGCCCGAAATTTTTGGGGAGGGGGCCAGCCGATTAGATCGACCCCAGTACGCAACTGCTACATAATTTATCGACTCCGAAAGGATGGACCTCGGCAGGATTTGAACACACAACGTAAAGACAGACGAAATACCGCAAAGCATTTCGCCCGGTGTGCTATAGTTTATGCCAGCTTGTCGCTTTATTGAAGAACGCATATTGTATAATGTAGTCCAAGAACTTCTGAATCGGGTCAAACTCAGTTACATTACGTGACACTGTGTTCTTTGTATATAGGACAAAGGTAGAATTATCACATGAGGTGGAATCTCTTTGATCATAGGTAGATGTTTTGTCTCACGCAAAAACTGAAGAAGCCACTTAAAGGTTTTGCAATCACTTCTGAGCCCGTCGCAATGTTGGAGACCATTCCCTGTCATCATCGGGTGCCTCAGAGATACAAGTGTTTCACCGTTTAGCCTATACGCTTTACCTCAGTTGGGCAACGTGGGCTGAATAAAGCTTCGCTTGCAGAAGGTTGCATTCGTCGGCTCTTGTCAATCAAAGCCATCCTCAGCTGTTTTCAGTTGCCGTGCCTATTTTCCAAGTTCCAGGCCAATCTTTTGCGGGAAATAGAGTAGCAATCGTTTGTTTATACATTTTTTCATATATATATCATACAAAATGGAACAAGAACGCAAAATATCCAGACAGTTAGATGATACAAGAAAGGGACAACAAAACATCCAGATATATATACATATATATATGTGTGTGTGTGTGTGTGTGTGTGTGTGT
>NC_068987.1:103823962-103828040 GCF_001194135.2 Octopus bimaculoides
AAAAACTATATAAATTAATAAAGGACTGAACCAGTGCGTGTGTTTATTACCGGCATAATGCCTCTCCCAAGGTTTAATTATTGTATATATATATATATGTGTGTGTGTGTGTGTGTGTGTGTGTGTATGTGTGTGTGTGTGTGTGTGTATGCATGTGTACTTGTCTATAAATACCTATGTAGGTTATATAATGTAGGTATACCTATGCAGGTATATAATTTAAATTGTATACGTGTGCATGCGTATATGTATATCATGCCTTTGACGTTCAAAGACCTGTAAAGTTGTGTGCGCATATGTCTGTTTATAAGTGTGTGTGTGCGCGTGTGTGTGTGTGTGCGTGTGTGTGTGCGCGTGTGTGTGTGCGCGCGCGCGTGTGTGTGTGTGTAATAATAATAATAATAATAATAATAATTATTATTATTATTATTATTATTATTATTATTATTATTATTATTATTATTATATATTGTGGGTAGGTGCATTTGAACCAAGGCAGTGCAAATTTAATTCGCCTACGAAAGATATCACTACGAGTGCACAATGACTCATTAGATTAGTCGGTACTATGACTTTATGTGTCTGTGAATTAAACCAACGGAAAAAATGAACTTCAACTACGTCACATAATTTCTTAGATGTAACTCAAGTTTTAGGTACTGGTAAATACTGCCCTAGTGGTAAATCGATGTAACTGTATAGAGTTCAGTTTATCAAATAATATTTTCCGCCTTCAAACACGAAGGTTTATTGAACTATATGTGTATATGGATCGGCAAACGAGATATATGCGTGTTTGTGTGTGTGTGTGTGTGTGTGTGTGTGTGTGTGTGTGTGTGTGTGTGTGTGTGTGTGTGTGTGTGTGTGTGTGTGTGTGTGTGTGTGTGTGTGTGTGTGTGTGTGTGTGTGTGTGTATGATAAATAGAAAGAAAGAGAGTTACAAGATGGATGACTGATTGGATAGAAAGGAGCACACAGCTTTAGTTTATAACAAGCCAGTTCACTTTGCAGTCAGAGTTAAGAGAGAAATTACAGTTCGCTACTGTATTTAGCAAGATGCAGTGTGTAACTGGTTACTGGTTCATTAGGTTGCTGAACTAAGTTCATATTCTCCCACGGGCAACACCTGAGATATACGAGTGTGGAGAAAGAAGGCGGACTGTGTGAGTTTGTGCGTGAGTCTGTGTCAGAAATTGAAGAATGGTCGTTGCCTCTGGTTTCTTTTACAAACAATGTATGACTGAGCAGAACGAAACCAGAATGGAACGGATGGATATAATAAATACATAAACGAACAAAACTGAAAGAAAAAAAACAAAGGAAAACAAATAAACGAAAACAAAAACAAACTTCAAAAATACCTAAGAACAAAAACAATAAATCAAAAATTAATATGAATGGAACATTTAATGAATGGAAATTTTGTTATCAAAGTGAATTTTTACAAAAAGTGGGTTAGCAGACGACAATATGGAGAGGTTTTTAAAATATCGCCTGCTTGTTTGAATTTTTGTTTCCGTAGCATTTGTAGCAACCCGGGTACTTTTGACGGAAGCCATACGGTAGCTAAAATATATTCGTCTTCTTTTTATTATATTTTCCGTCTTTTTCTTAATAGAAGTTTTGGAATTCGGAAAATTTAACTTTATTTAATTTTTTCTTTTTTTTTTCTTTTTGCTGTTTTAATTTTAGCGTTTATTTCTTGCTTTTCATTTTTACTTCCTTTTTACTTTCTTCCTTTCTTTCTATTTTTAATTCTATTTTCATTATTTCTTCAATGCATTCCTTTCTTTTTCTCTTGCTTTCTCCATTCTTTTCCCTTTTCTTTCCTTTTTTCTCTTCGATTTCTTCTGGTTTACGTTTGATTTTTTTCTTTTTTTCTTTCTTGATCTTATATTAATTTTGTTTCTTACATTTGACTCCCTTTCCTCCGTTTCACCTTCATCTTTCTTTCTGCTTTCATTCTTTTAGTTTGCCGAATTCATTTTGTTTCTGTTACTGTTATTGTTGTTGTTGCTGTTCCTGTTCTTGATCTCTCTTTTTATTCCTCCATTTTCTGTCTTGTACTTATTCATTCAATAAACGTTTACATTTTATTTCTGTGGAATGGAATAGGAGAAAGAAAGAAAGAAAGAAAGAAAGAAATAAAGAAGGAAAGAAAGAAAGAAAGAAAGAAAGAAAGAACCATGGAGTGAACTACTATATCCAGTTAAACTGCACTAAGATAACACTTATTGATTGAAGAATCAAAGAGGTAGAAAACAAGAGACTGAAAGTAGAACATTATACCTCTCTTGTATGTCGTTTATATCTTTCTTATATGTCTTTTATACTGTTCTTGTACATCTTTTATACCTTTCTTAAACGTCTTTGATATCATTTTTATACATCATTTACATCTTTGTTATATGACTTTTATATCGGTTTTTATATGCTATTTATGTGTTTTATATGTTATGCTTTTTTTATGATTCCTATATGTAATTTATATCTTTCTTTTATTTACATTTATATCATTCTTATATATCTTTTATATCTTGCATATCACTGTCATATGTTCTTTGTATTTCCTTTTATACAGCTTTTAAACCTTTCGTACATGTGTTCTAAATTTTTCTTTTCAGCGTTCTTAAAGTCTCGATAAGACGAGAAGGACATTTAAACTCTCGTAGTGGTGATAATAATAGTCGTGGTAACGATGGTGATGGTGGTGATGATGGTGGTGGTGATCGTGGGATTTTGGTGGAGTTGGTTTGGGGGTGACAGTAGAGATTTTAGAGATGGTCAAGTATTCGTGGTGATATTAGTAGTGACGTGGTTGTGATATTGGTAGCCCCAGTCCTGATGATACAGATGGTCATATTAGTGACTTAGTATTATTATCATTGTGCAGGCGCAATGGCCCAGTGGTTAGGGCAGCGGAATCGCGGTCAAAGGATCGCGGTTCCGATTCCCAGACCAGGCATTGAGTGTTTATTGAGCGAAAACACCTAAAGCTCCACGAGGCTCCAGCAGGGGATGGTGGCGAACCCTGCTGTACTCTTTCACCACAACTTTCTCTCACTCTTACTTTCTGTTTCTGTTGTGCCTGTAATTCAAAGGGTCAGCTTTGTCACACTGTGTCACGCTGAATCTCCCCGAGAACTACGTTAAGGGTACACGTGTCTGTGGAGTGCTCAGCCACTTGCACGTTAATTTCACGAGCAGGCTGTTCCGTTGATCGAATCAACTGGAACCCTCGACGTCGTAAGCGACGGAGTACCAACAACAACTATTATTATTATTATTATTATTATTATTATTATTATTATTATTATTATTATTATCATTATTATTATTATTATTATTATTATTACTGCAGTCGTTCTGAATATAATAAGCATTAGTGTTAGTGGTCACTGTGCTTGTGACCAAAGGCATTACCTAATATGTCTTCCCTATTCTTAGATGGATAAGAGTGAAACAAGAGAGTTTTTATTTTTTGTTATTTCTAGCAGGTCATTAAACCACCTAGAGGTTCCACGTTAGCTATGAGTGATGGTTGTAAAAACGTCAATTCTGGTATAGATAAACCATAAATTTCATGGGTCGGAACAATCAAACTGAGATCAGTTTTGGACCGCTTTTTATTTTATTCAAACTAATCCCTGATCTCCATGCATGTTACTGACTGCATTTCTTGACCGCTACTTATTTCATGGATATCAATTTCTCGTCACAAAAATGAATCGTTTTTTAATCGAATTGTAACATGTGATGAGATATGGATCCAATACAACAACCGTAAGCGTTCAGCACAATGGTTGGACAAAGATGAGCCACCAAAATACAGTCCAAATAGCAAAATTCATCAAAAGAAGCTGATGGTGTGTGTTCGACGGTCTGGCGCAGGTGTGATCCGTTATGATTTCATTAAACCCGGCTCATCAACCACGTCTGCGGTAAACTGCAGCCAACTGGATCAAATGATGCAGAAACTTACAAAAAAAAAACAGCCTAGAGTAGTCAATAGATCCGCTTCTATTTTATTGCAAGATAATGCCAGACCACACATCGCAAAAATAGCATTGATGATTGG
>NC_068987.1:103828144-103829625 GCF_001194135.2 Octopus bimaculoides
ATTTGGATAACTTTTTGATAGGGAAAAAAATTCAAAATTGACGATACTGTCAAACAGGCCTTCCAAGATTTTATTGACTCTAGATTGCCAGGTTTTTACAGTTCCGGGCTGGACAAGCTACCGCTGAAATGGCAAAAGTGTATTGGCAATATGGGTGCATACTTTAATGAATAAAAATATTCCTTGTATTTATAAAATATTAGCAAACTTTTTTTTTCCTTTTCTACAAATTTCATACTTGACGACCTAATATATTCATATGATATAGCAAATATTCCAATAGCGTTGCCCAAATGATGTTCGTTTCAGCTTTAAAATTCACCCTAAACTTGTTCTTCGTGTCATCCATCCTCTGCAAAAATCATGTTTGCGTCACATCACAACACTAAGAACTATTTCACCTGAACAGGCCCTGCTTTATTTAATATCATCCCAAGATACATAAGAGAATCAAAAGATCTCATAACATTCTAACAGTTACTGGATGACTATCTCCAACAAATTCCAGATAAACCACCTACACCAAAACAAGTACTCTTTATTCGAATGGGCTATGATGCCCAAAGAAAGACTGTAATAAGAAATAACATTAAATGTTTTTTCCAGGTGGTGCTATTAAGTTAGACATGGCCTGGGCCACTTCTGACCGAAACTTATGCGTGTGTGTGTGCGACATATTCTTGCGTAGTTTCCGTATACCGAACTCTACAAGTCATTAAGCCAACTTAAGATTATGGTAAAAAAGACAAACAAAAGCAGTTTACCACTGTGCGATGTAATAATACCGAACACTACGCAATGTGGTTGAAAAGCGAACCACAAAAACATACAACCACGTTTGCATCTTGTATTTATTTTATTGACCGAGGTACTATAACGGTGCATATTTTATCGACCCCAGAATGGTAACAATCAAAGATGACTTCTGTAGCTTTTAAATTCAGAATGTGTCATTTAGTGGTAAAGGTTTTGAGTTGGCTTTTTTTAGCTATTGTTTTGTTTTGTTTTGTTCTTTTGTTTTTTGTTTGTTTTTCTGTGTGTTTATGTTTTTGTTAGTTTTTTTTTCTTTTTTTTTTCTTTTTTAAAATATAAACGTTATTGGTTTGTAAATGAAGCACCACACCAGAAATTTGGTAAAGATAAAAGTGACTCAGTAATTATATTATTGATCCAAGAAGGTTGAAAGGCAAAGTCAAGCTCAGAATTTTAAAGGGACGTAACTGAATTTGACGCAGCTTTATGTTCGATTCATTACCCAGCCTGTCAATCAAATACCGTTTTTAATATAAATAATATTAAATACTAAATTGAATAAAAACACTTATTTAAGATTAAAGAAATCGATATCTAAATACTAAGTGATGTATACGTGTTTAGAAACATATCAGCTTTGTTGGAGTGTTTTTTTACCCTTTCAAATTGGTGTACAGCTGCGAATGAATCTTGTTTAATAGGCGTGTGTTTGTCTATGTATATATATA
>NC_068987.1:103832513-103835665 GCF_001194135.2 Octopus bimaculoides
ATATGTATGTATATATGTGTGTATATACACACACACACATATATATATATATATATACATATATACATATATATATATACTTATATATATATACACATATATATACATACATATATATATATATATATATATACACACATGTATATGTTTTTTTCTTTTCATTATCATTGAACAATAAAGAGAATATCGTAATTAGATTAATGACGAAAGAATAAAAATCAATTTAAATTCATTTAAGGATTAACTAAAGTCTTCTTATCATCTACTAATGTGTTTCTGGATTTTTCTTTCATCAATGTAGTTTTACAAGATTTTCGTAATTTCACAATAATTAGTATTTTATGTTCACGAATTTCTTAAGGTTGTTTTGTCTTGCTTTTTTTTTTTAGTTTCCTTTTCCTACGCGACATGTTTTCCAGCAGATTTGTTTTAATGTGAGACATCATTCAATTTGAAACTCTTAAATAGTTAAATACAAAACCGTTTACAGTCAACATAGATCACAACGTTAGATATGAAGAGAAAAATGATGTTACCACTTTTTGCAGCTTAGGTTTCATCTGAAGTGCGACTAGGTGAAGTAAAATACACTTTGGATTGCAACAGCAGTGTTTTAGCATATTTTCTATATCCACCAAACAAAAAGATCTATACGTATCAGTATGCATAAACATGTGCATGCACATATGCACTTAACTATATGTTCTTCAAGCAGAAAGCATCCCTGAGAAATTTTCCAGTAGTGTTCCACCAAGAGATCTCTGAAGTAACATTACTCGACACGGTGCGTTGCTCGGAGATCGGGGAGCCTTTATAATCGAGAGGCTACTTCGCTGCATTGGTGGTGGGGAGCAGGGTTACAACTCTGGCATTAGAATGTAGCAGGAAAGAATCGCGTGATAGATTCTCCAGGCTGAACCAACCGACAGGGGACCTTGTTTCGCTGTGTCCGTGGGAACCAGTATCCCACCAATAATAGAGTAAAATTGAAATGTGTTTTTATAAATCATAATCTGGTCTGTTGTTGTTGTTGTTGTTGTTGTTGCTGCTGCTGCTGATGATGATGATGATGATGATGATGATGATGATGATGATGATGATGATGACGATGACGACAACGACGACGACGACGACGACTATGAGGATTTTGTTGTAGTCACTCTGTCCTTGACGTTGCTGTACAGCCCTACTACACATACACAATAAGCAATAGTCTACAAAAAAAGCAGTCAACTTTCCCTCAAAATCACCCCCTGCCGCCCTCAAGACAAAAGGACACATTGGATTATATAAATACTGTCTGAGAAAAAGATAGGACGATAATGGCAAAATATGTCTTCGATCACAGTTTTGTCCTAATAATGCAGATTTTTGAATTAACAGTAGTAGCGAGTCAACAAGGAAATCCCTACGATCTGCTAGAAATAAGTCAATTTTTTTCTCAAATCACGCCTTGCTGTCACTGCTGGCTTGCAAAAAGAAGTGCCTGTTATAAGGTGGGATAGTCACGGTTGAAACACCTTTGATCAGAGGTCTTCTTGATTGCAGCTAACCTGAGGATAAATGAATGGCTATGTTCCTCCTAGACATTGTTGTTGTCGAGGGTTCCAGTTGATCCGATCAATAGAACAGCCTGCTCATGAAATTAACGTGCAAGTGGCTGAGCACTCCACAGACACGTGTACCCTTAACGTAGTTCTCGGGGATATTCAGCGTGACACAGTGTGACAAAGCTGACCCTTTGAATTACAGGCACAACAGAAACAGAAAGTAAGAGTGAGAGAAAGTTGTGGTGGAAGAGTACAGCAGGGTTCGCCAGCATCCCCTGCAGGAGCCTCATGGAGCTTTAGGTGTTTTCGCTCAATAAACACTCACAATGCCCGGTCTGGGAATCGAAACCGCGATCCTATGACCGCGAGTCCGCTGCCCTAACCACTGGGCCATTGCGCCTCCACTGCTCCTAGGCATATCTTCTACATAAAAAAATCTTATTTTCAGAATAACAATAGGTATTCTTATAATAGACCATAACGTGGGACAATATAGACAAAAATAAGGTACAGTAAGTACATCATACACTACACATAATATAAACACAAAACACCACATATAATGTGTATTACTTGAATTAAATGCATTCCAACAACAGAATACATTAACACATCAACAAAAGCGTCATAAACCAGAATACAAGTACATTACATCAAGGCATAAACTAACACTAATATTATACGACAGGAATAATGACGCTAAAGCTGTTTTCAGTGTCAAACCATAAGCTTAACCCTGTCACGCCGTGTTCCCTCTGTAGCGGGAATAGGTTAAACGTCATCTCAGCCGGATGCTCGGTAAAGCAGTAATGAACAACAGCTGTAGCTTTCTTTGATATTGTTACTGTACAATACTTATTACTAAGGAAAAGTTAGTGGAACCCGGTGAAATAAGTACCAATAAAACAGATCAAAAGTTGCTGAAAATTCCAGCGTGGGCGTAATTTAATGGCAAGACTAAATAACTGTGGATATTGCTCTGTATATCAAGACGGAGAGCAGGCAGAATTGTTAGCACGCCGGGCAAAATGCTTAACGGCATTTCGTACGTCTTTATGTTCTGAGTTCAAATTCTGCCGAAATCGACTTCATCGTTTCGGGATCGTTAAAATAAGTATCAATTGAGTTCTGGGGGTCGATGTAATCGACTTGCCTTTCCTGAAGTTGCTGGCTTTGTGCAAAACTTTGAAGCCGATAGTACTCTATTTATCGTTGTTATACAAGCGTACTCTGCTCTCTCATTATCAGAGAAAGTGTGTACTCTCTATATAGACACATAGGAACATACACATATACACATGCAAGTAGACACATGGATAAAATAGACAGACAAACGAATGCGCGCGTGCACGCACGCACACATACACACAAACAAATATCCGCTCACACAGACAACCTGTTCCCTCTCTTAATCTCTTATTCTTTCTTCCATTGTGACTTTCTCTTTATCTCCTGTTGTCTTTCTTTCTCTTTCGCTCTCTCTTTCTTTCCTATTTACTCTCTCTCTCTCTCTCTCTCTCTCTTTCTTTCCCTCTCTCCCCGCCCCTCTTCCTCTCTCTCTCTCTCTTTCTTTCCCTCTCTCCCCGCCCCTCTTCCTCTCTC
>NC_068987.1:103836015-103836629 GCF_001194135.2 Octopus bimaculoides
TCTCTCTCAATTCTATCTCCGCCCCCTTTCACCTCCTTATACGCCTACACAACGTTTCTTTTCTTCAGCGCTTCGCCGTTTTATTATCAAATCCTACACATCTCCCTTTTACCATCCCTCCAACACTCACAGCTCACCTCTATTACCAGTTCACACGCTCAACATCTTCATCTACATCTTCATCTTCCATCTCTCTCTCTCTCTCTCCCTCTATGTCTCTCTCTGTATCTTTTACAAATTTCTCCACTCCCCCCTCTCTTATAACACCCTACACTCTTCCATTCCCTCACTCTCCTACTCCTCTATTCCTCACACCACCATTCCCTCACAAGCCCTCTCTCCCATTTCCTCCCCATTTTATCACAGTTGTAAGTCAGCTGCAGTCAGTGCACTTTTGTAGTGCTGTAACGAGTAATTGGCTTCTGGTGTATGCGTATGCATATATATATATACATGTATATATATGTATGTATGTTTGTATGTATGTATGCATGTATGTATGTGTGTACCTATGTATGTATGCATGTATGTATTGTGTACCTATGTATGCATATATATATGTGTATATATAAGTGTATATATATATATATATATATATATATATATATATATAT
>NC_068987.1:103837772-103838547 GCF_001194135.2 Octopus bimaculoides
TATGTATGTATGTATGTATGTATGTATGTATGTATGTATATGTATGTATACATGTAACAATGTATGCATGTATGTGTGTAGGTGTATATGTTGATACGATATGTGTGTCCTACTTCGATATAACTACTACTACTACTACTACTACCACCAACAACAACAACACCAACACCAACACTACCACCATTACTATATCGCCATCACTTCCAATATCATTACAATTATCATCGAAATTATCACACATTCCCATTACCACCGCCACAACTATCTTTATTGCTTTATTGCTATTATCCCTGCCACCACCACAATAATAATAATAATAATAATAATAATAATAATAATAATAATAATAATAATAATAATAATAATAATCATGAAGCTCATGGTGATAATCATTCATGATCATGATGATCGTAATGATAATGGTGTCACATCGTGCACCGCAGTTGCAGCGTCCTACTGGCCCATTTTTATAGCTTACTCTGCACCCATTCATTTCACACGAGCCTACGCTATCAAAAGCGCATATCTATATGAATATATGCACGTGCAAACACGAGTAGTACATGTGTAATGCGTACATGCATCAAGCTCAAAAGTAACGGGCATAAACGAGTACACATTGATGTATTCGCACGCGCGCGTATAGGCGTGCATAAGTACTTTTATATAGATCAATAGTCATACTGCTATTGAGTACTTTGTAGCAGCTCATTGAAAAGACACAGCGCAGTTTGTACCACATGGTATAAGAATATATACTTATATATATATATAT
>NC_068987.1:103838797-103842381 GCF_001194135.2 Octopus bimaculoides
TAAGTGTCAAATATTTTTACAGATATATATATATATATATATATATATTCGAATATAAATTAGAAGCAGCTCAAGTGTTGTAAACAATATCGAACACACATATTCAATGTATGCGCTTTGCTTGTTCGCCAGTCAGTTTCGATTTGAGGCTTTAGAGATGACTTTCTTAAGGTACCGGGTGTTCAAAAGCCTGGAAGTCAGTCATAGAGAGTCGAGACAACTTACCACGAGTCCCATTCAGGAGCAAAGGACATCGATGTTTCGTTATTTTTGTGACTTATCAACATCGCATACCGGAACCGAACCTGAAGCAAATTGAACAGCTTGTCTATGACTATGTGTTAAATGGTGTAAAAAAAAAAAACCATCTGATGGTATGCCTGAACGATGCATACTTAGGAATAAATTCAAATAAGAATTAGAAAGCAGCTCGAGAGTTCGCTCCTGAATGGGACTCAGGGCGAGTTACTTCCCGTGGCGATGGCTGCCCTTCAGGTGTTTTAACACCCGGCACTTTGAGAGAGCCGTCTTCAGTGCATCGAATCGCAATCCACCGGTGAACAAGCAAAGCACATACATTGAGTATGTGTGTTCGATATTGTTTACAACACTCGAGCTGTTTCTAAATCATTGTGAAGCAGAATGTTTGCGGACAACTTATACGAAACCTATAGCTTTTCTACCCTGATTACAGATTCGGATTTATTCCTAAAATTATTGGTACACTTTGCTACGTTAGTAAATATGGAAATTGATAGCGCAAAAATTTACTGACAAAATGTTTAGAAATCCTTCACTCTAAACTTGAGGCTACGTAAATTTGACTAGATAGTCCTTCATTAGGTCACTTCTTGTTCAGTTGGTAACAACTTTGTAATACGAAGCCACAGATACGCTTAGTCCATATGATGTACAGCAGAGAATGAAAGAAGCATCTTAAATTTTCACTAAAACTGTGAGAAAGTTGCATAATGAGCAGTGAGTCAACGCGCCAGAATGTCACTCACTTGTAACTTTAAAAGAAACATAAAAAGGTTGATTTGACATCCAAACTAAGCACAGTTAAATATTGTAGAATAGAATGTTATGTTATATTTACATTAACTGTCTCAAGCCAGCATGACTGTGATTGATGTGAGACTACGCATATAGTATGAGTTGTATGAAGGTAAAACGGTGAGGTGCGCTCCACCTAGATATAAATATCTACCACCACGAGGAGTTGCATTCCATCAAGCTGTACATAACACCAGATTGAAATGCAGTCAACCTAGTTGTAAGTAGGTACCTAAGGCACAGGTAAGTTGTGTTGGCCCGTGGTTCGTCCTTACCTATGCAGTACAGAGCGGGCAGGCAAACAGCACAGACGTGGCATGTAGCAGTATGCAATTAAATAAAGCTTGTATGGACATGTAGGTTCTGATGACTACCGGATATTACAAATCTACTCCGTTGTCGGAGCAGAAACGAAAACAATTAGATTATTGGTGCAAAACAGAAACTCCAGTTGCTCCAGTAAGGCGGCGAGCTGGCAGAAACGTTAGCACGCCGGGCGAAATGCTTAGCAGTATTTCGTCTACCGCTACGTTCTGAGTTCAAATTCCGCCGAGGTCGACTTTGCCTTTCATCCCTTCGGGGTCGATTAAATAAGTACCAGTTACGCATTGGGGTCGATATAATCGACTTAATCCATTTGTCTGCCCTTATTTATCCCCTCTATGTGTAGCTCCTTGTGGGCAGTATAGAAATAAGAAACTCCAGTTGCTATACGTGTGACGCAAAAATCCAGTTGAGGGCTTCCTGTCCAGAGTCTTTGAAAAAGCAAGGGAAGAAGCAACAACGAGTCCCAGAAACTTATTTTTCCTAAAGCAACACCGAACTAGTAAAAACTTCGCCTCACTTTCAATACCGGAAGCTAACAACCAGTTGTACCACCATATCATCTTCATATGATGGGGAGTAAATGTAGGATGAAGATCAGGGGAGAACTATTTCGGAAGGCAAAAAATTAGGGAGAAAAGGCTTAAAGGAAGAGAAAAAATGAGCCTAGACCAAAGGTGTGTAAAACCAACGAAGAGTTTATAAGCACATATTATTTTCATCTCTCGTCCAAAACTAACACAAGATTCATGATTGTGCAAACCACCATCAAGCTTTAGATAGAACTAATGGAAGATGGTGAAAACGATAATCTCATCACAAAGGAAATAGAGCCAGAATTTTAAAAAATACTCTGATGAAAGACTGTTTAGTGAAACAATCGATAGTACGTCTTCACCAGGAACTAGCTAGTTCAGCGGACGTGGGATGGTGCTTGTTTCGTCTTGAATAGAAAGAATGCTCATGGGAAGTTTAAGATCTACCAGGTTGCAGAACGATAAATGAAAGACCACCACCGGAAGCATGGTGTTCTAATCCAGCCTAGGAGGCGACTTCTCATCCTAATGTAGAAGGGGTGGCTTTTATTTGTTTCTTTATTTATATTATTTATATTTATATATCTAGGTACTATTTATTGATGTATTTTAATCAAAATATTTAAGAAGACTCAATACATTGTGTCGTGTTTTCGCCTTCCACTCATTTTTATGTAATTCTCTGTACATACCACACAAACTGCAAACCCATTTCGAAGCAGGTTTTGTATGTTTTGGCCCTTGTGGTAAATAAATGAAAGTGTTGTTGTTGTTTCTGTTGTCTTGTTGATATTAGAGTGGTGGATCAGCGGAATAGTTAAATACAACTACGGATAAAATGCCATGCTACATTTTCTCCGGCCCTCTACGTTCTAAATGCAGAGCCTGCTGAGTTCAACTTTTTCTTTCATCTGCCCGGGATTGATAAAGTACCAGTCAATACAAGGGTTTGTTTGTTTATGTTTGTCCTAATTTCAATTTAACATATGATAGCGTCTCATAAAGCGAGATTTCTATACATCTTAAATTTGCAGAAGAATCTGTAGTGGGGGAGTTTAGCTCAATTGGTCAGAGCATCGTGACGCGTAATCACGGAGATGTGAGTTCGAGTCCACAGCTAACCACCTACACTTTTTTCTGCAAAATAGGGGTAGTTTATCCTGTTCAGGCTATATTATTAGCATTATCATGCGATTGAGAATTTAAAATCAATTATTATTATTATTATTATTTGAACCTGTGGAAGGCATACTAGATGCTGAAATATCGTTCACGTGATAACAATGGCATTCTTCTTTTTTATTTTTGCATACCTACTGGAGAAGTTGCCTCAATCCTATAAAAAAAAAAAATAATAATAATAATAATAATAATGATAATAAAGACAGAGAAAAATCCCAGCAATGGCTGAGAAGCTCAGGACTCAAAGCAGAGACTGAAGGATTTTTAATTGCTGCACAAGACCAGAGCCTCCCCACCAGAAATTACCAAAAACACATAATGAAAAGAAATATAACAAGTAACTGTAGAATATGTGGAGATCGACAAGAAACAATAAATCATATTATCTCTGGCTGCCCAGTCCTGGCTAAGAAGGAATATATTCACAGACACGACAGAGCTGGGACCTATATACACTGGAAGCTATGCCAACACTATGGAATAACA
>NC_068987.1:103842796-103843717 GCF_001194135.2 Octopus bimaculoides
CCAAGGCGCACAGAGCTGCGCTCGGTAGTGAAGTGAAAGCACATTATAAAAATAAAACTACTGAACAATAATAATAATATTATTATTATTATTATTATTATTATTATTATTATTATTATTATTATTATTATTATTGTTAGTATTATATTGTCTTTGCACAGTTTTTAACGCTGGAGATGTACTACGGAGTCAGCTGTTCACTACCAGTGAACTAAGGTAACACCTTTTATTTTTTTAGCACCATCCAGTGTATTCGGGCGGTTCCAAGCAGTGCTGTTTTCTGCAAGTGCTCCACCTTTATTGCAGCCCCCTATTTGTTCCATGTACTTCTCAAGACTTTTACCCACTGTTCCCAGGGCTCCGACAATTATTGGTACTACTACCACCTTTTTCAGCGACCACAACTGCTTAACCTCCCAAGCTAACCTGTCATATCTATCGACTTTTCTTTCTTCCTTATCGCATACCTTGTTGTCAGATGGGCATGCTCTATCTACGATCCAGCATCATTTGCTTTCTTTCTCAATTAACACTATGTCTAGTTTCCTATTCTCTATCTCATGGTCGCACTGAATCATAAAATCCCATAGGATCATTGCATTATCATTTTCGATGATGCCTTCGGGTTTATGTTCGTACCACTTTTTTGCTCTGTCAAGTCCATACTTGTTGCAAAGTGTGCAATGGACAATCCTTGCTGTATTGTCATGATGTCTCTTATATTCTTTCTGGGCTAATGGTGTACATTGACTGGTAATATGCCACACGGTTATTATCCTTATTACTATTATTATTATTATTATTATTATTATTATTATTATTATTATTATTATTATTATTATTATTATCCTTATTATTATTATTATTATTATTATTATTATTATTATCAACATCATCATCATTATTATTATCATTTTTATT
>NC_068987.1:103845232-103845871 GCF_001194135.2 Octopus bimaculoides
CTTCGCATATGCATGCATACACACATACATACATACGCACATACGAACATACATACATACATACATACATACATGCATACATACATAGATACGTACATACATACATACAAACACATACATACATACATACATACATATATACACATTTACTTCACTAAAGCACCGTTTGCGCACTCTCACAGACATACGTAGAGACATACATACATAGATTCACACATCCAAATACACACCCACAAATGCGTACACATCTGAATACACACCCGCGCTCACATACATACACACGCACACGCACACGCACACGCACGCACACACACACAGATAGAGAAATCATTTTCATATACACGCACATATACACACTGATATGAACATAAACAGATATACACACACACAGTCACACGCAGATTCAGACACATACACCTACGCTTTTACCCTTTAGAAATATATTTACACATTCATTCACACACATGCAATCATACACATGGACACGAACACACACACACACACACACACACACACACACATGCATAGTTTATGTACATATACGTATTTGGGTGTCTAACTCTGCGTATAAGGGTATGTACGTGTAAATATTACATGGAAGTGGGCGCGTAAATATTGATACAACCGTATATATATATA
>NC_068987.1:103846394-103847644 GCF_001194135.2 Octopus bimaculoides
TATCCTTCTCACCAACATCTGCAGCACGAACGGATCCGGATTTCAGGGTTATTTCCCTTCGTCGGCGTCCGATAGCCGCTGATATATACATACATATATACATACACACACATATATATATATACATGCACACACGCACATACACACATATATATTTATTTCATGTATATGCATATACATATATGTATGTGCGTGTGTGTCTATGTGTGCGTGTGCGTTCCTTTTTGTGTGGTCACTGCAGAGTGTCAAATTGGTGACAGAAATTGAGCCAATTCAGCGTCACTACACAAAGAAGAGTGACTCGGTGAAACAGACGGGCTCATCTGGGATTTCAGATAGAAATTTGTCCAGGTGCTTTTTGAACGTTTCCACATCTACACCTTGCAGATCTCTTAGGTTCTTTGGCAGGATGTTAAACAGTTCTGGTTCCCTGAAACTCTTAACTGAGATGACGAAGACGGTATCTTTGGCATTATGCAGTGCCATCCCAGATGAGCCCACATCGCGGCAGGAGGCACAAAGAAGAGTAGCTCCGTCCAATGAAGAGCAGCTTCATCAAAAACAGAACCGAAGGAGACCCCCCCCCCCAAAAAAAACACTGAAGGGCGGTGCTCCAGCATAGCCCCAACCTCTGGCTGAAACCAGTAATTGAATAATAGAATGGAATAGCATAACAGAATGTGTGTGTGTGTGTGTGCGTGTGTGTGTGCGTGTGTGTGTGTCTATCTATGTGCTTATGTCTTTGTATCTGTATTTGTACCCCACCTCCACTTGACAACCGGTATTCGTGTGTTTACGTCCCCATAACTTAGTAGTTCAGTAAAAGATATTGTAGAATAAATGCCAGGCTTTAAAAATGGAACTAAGTACTGGAGCCGATTCATTCGACTAAAAATTCTTCAATGTGTTGCCCCAGCTTGGCCGTAGACTGAAACAATCAAAATATGAAAATTAAAATATAATTCCTTCATTTTCATATGTGTGTGTGTGTGTGTGTGTCTGTGTGTGTGTGTATACATACATAAATACACATATACCTTTGTATCTCTCCTTGTCTCTATGCGCGTGTGTGTGTGTGTGTATATATATACACACACACATACACATACACACACGCATAGAGACCAAGAGAGATAGAAAAGTATATGTGTATTTATGAAAATATATTTGTATATACATACACTTCTCTCTCTTTCTTTCTCTCTCTCTCTCTCTCTCTCTCTCTCTCTATATATATATATATATATATA
>NC_068987.1:103848108-103849427 GCF_001194135.2 Octopus bimaculoides
AATACCTTTACATCGTTTGATCTCTGATACAGCGAAAATTAATTATGTGTACATGGTGTAAAATCTACAACAAAAGCAACAACAACAACAACAATAACAGCAGCAGCTACAACAACAACAACAACAACAAAGCAAAGACCAGAGCAGGTACAACAACAGCAACAATGACAAGGAAAACATTAACGAAAACGGCAATAGCGGTAACAACTACAAAAGCAGCAGCGGCAACTACAACGAAACGAAGTTCAGAGCAAGCGTAACATCAACAACAATAGCAACAACAAGGTCTATATTAACCACAAAAAACGCCAATAACAGTAAAAACAACGGGAACAATAATAACGATTGTAACAACAGCTACAACTACAACATCAAGGACTACAATAGCAGAAAAAACGGCACTAACAGTAACAACAACAAAAACAACAACAGCCACAACAACAACAGCACCACCGCTGCCGCTGCCGCCACCACCTCTATACCACGGCAGTAACGGAAATGCCGCTAACATCTCCACTACAACAAGGAAAACTGAGAACAACAACAACAACGACAACAATATCAGCACCACCATCGCCACAACAGCAACAACACCTTTAATAATTCCAGCCAAAACGTCACACAACTCCAACACCAATAACACAAACAACACAAGACTACCGCTAGAACCGGCGTCACCACCAGCAACAACATCGATGCCTTCACAACTAACTCATCTACCACTATCTCGCCGCTATATCAACAACTGCGGGTCGCCACCACCACCACTACCACCACCATCATCACCACTGCCATCAACACTACAACAGTAACAAAACACCCACCAATATCACAATCACAACACTAACAATAACATAAATAACACTAGCGTCACAACGGCGCCACCACCACAACACCACCATCGCCACAACGCCACCACCGCCAAAATTATAACAACAACAACAGCAACAAAAAGACCATCGACATCAACCCCGGTAACAACACAAACAACAGTTTTAACAATAACATGTACATGCCCCATCACTACCACGATCGTGAAAACAGCCGCGTTAACAACAAATCGGCCGTCAACAGTATCACCAACTACAACAACACAAGCAACAACATTACACTCGTCGTCATCAGATATCAATACCATCACCTTCACGTAACATCACAGCATCAATATAACATCACAACATTCACAACACCAGCATCATAACACCTCCATCACAATGCCAACATAACGACAACACACCATTATTGCTACCACTATCTATACCACCACAGCAACATCAACGGTGACACCAACACCAGTATCACAACACTAACATCACAAC
>NC_068987.1:103850057-103850442 GCF_001194135.2 Octopus bimaculoides
ACCACCTCCACCACCACCACCACCACCATCACCACCACTGCCCCAGTAACGATACCACCTCAGAGAGCTCCAACAACAGCACTACGATCTCAGCGCCACACCAAAAACACCACACGGCCATCGCCTCAACAACAACAATACCACCATAGCAACCATCACCACCACCACTTCAACAATAATATTAACATTAACAACATCAACACCAACAATAACACTAATTACTAAGGGACAGCTAAAGTGGTATAATTTACATATTTGCATAAATTAACACTTTAGTTTTACATTTCTGATACTGACAGTTTACCTTTGTGTGGTTCGGCTGGTATCTTTTGTGTGTATGTGTGTGTGTGTGTGTGTGTGTGTGTGTGTGTGTGTGTGTGTGTGT
>NC_068987.1:103850452-103851033 GCF_001194135.2 Octopus bimaculoides
GTGTGTGTGTGTGTGTGTGTGTGTGTACAAGCAAGTGCAGTTTGGATAAGGTGCATGAGTATGTGTGTGTATATATATATATATATATATATATATACACGTGTGCGTGTTTTGTGCGTGTTATGTTGTGTGTGAGTACGTGTAAATGAGAGAGCGCTTGTATGGATACAAAAATATACGGTATGTATGTGTGTGTGTACGTGTGTGCGCTTGCATATATGTATATGTGTAAACATATATATATGCATGTATGTTTGCATGTATGCATGTATGTTTGCATGTATGCATGTATGACTGAATTATGTATGTATGTATGTATGTAAGCACGGATGTATGGTAAGTATGTACGTTTGTATGTGTGTATATCGTAAAACTGATGCGTTGAGTACAGTAACCTTGCTATGAGGAGTGGAAAATCTAACGTTTTGGACACAGTTCTTCTGGGGAAATATGGAAAGGTGGGAAATTAATGAGATAATGGCTGCCAATATTTTTTTTTAACTTAGAGAATGTAGAACTCTGCTGTCTTTCATTAATTTCTCTTTCTCTCTCTCTCTCTCTCTCTCTCTCTCTCTCTCTCT
>NC_068987.1:103851369-103857732 GCF_001194135.2 Octopus bimaculoides
ATATATGCATGCATGCAAAGATCCATACGCAGGCATATATACATATATATGCATATAAATACACACACACACACACACGCTCACACACACACACACACACACACACACATATATATATATATATATATATGCTAGATGACCCGAAAAATGTATACACACTCTTTAATCCTACACAAATGATAAAGGCAGCCTGATTAAGTTTTCAACAAAGGAAATTTCTCGCAACGTGCTACTGCAATTTTATAATGCAATCGAAGCCCAAAGACAGATCCACCCATGCAACTTACAATCACTAAACTTAGAGGTAAGTCTGAAGCAGGTGGAGCTGTTCAGAATGTCCCCAAGAAACATTCCGGAAAACCGCTGATATTGATGAGCCCTACAATATAAGAAAGAGTACTGGAAACTTGTAACCAGAGTTCAAGAAACTTGTAACGAGAGTTCAAGGAAATCAGTACGGTAAACGAGTCATAAGATAGGAATTTCTAAATCAAACGTCCATCGCATTTTGAAGCGCTGCCGTTGGGAAAGTTGCATTCGAAGAACAGTCCATGTGTGTGCGTATGCTTGTGTGTCTATGTGTGCGCGTACGTGTGCGTATGTATGTTGTCAAGACTGGCAGGTATATGATGAAGACGAACCGGGTCGAAGAGTAGAGTTTTGCGTGTGGTACTTGGCAAGAGGTGTAGAAGATGCACACTTTTCAACAAAGATTGTTTGGAGTGATGAGGTTACAGTTAAATTAAACGGCCCGATTAACTGCTGAAATTGCATTTACAGAGGATCTAAGAAACCGCATATTACGGAAGAACATCATGTTGGTGAACCAGGAGTTACAGTATGGTACGGTTTATCATCTAAAGCTAGGGTCACCAAACTACGGCCCGCGAGGTCAGTTCATCCAGCCCGCCGCCGCGCTATACCTTTTGTGTAAGTACATGCAATGAGAGCTCATTCGCTTCTGGTATGGCATCAGTGTTCAGAACAACTTATGTCTGTGGGCAAACATTTTCAATAATGAAGTATGTGAAATCATCACATTGAACGAGGTTGACTGATGAACATTTGAAAGCAATTCTCTTGGTTGGATGCAGCTATTCCAAAGCAAATATTAACATCTTAAAAGATAAACACCAGTTTCACGAATCTCACTAACCTTTTTTTGCTGCTTGGTTTTTGAGAATCGGATATGTGTGCACTTGGTGTTATATAGCTATCTTATTGCTAACGTCGCCTTCTTTGATACTTTTTGGTAAATGAATATGTTGGTTGTCTTTATTTTTTGTGTATTCACTGTATTGTGTTAAACAAAATAGTTATGTGGTCCGCGCTTATCATTCTCTCAGCTACCTAGCCCGCCGAGAAAAAGTCTGGTGACCACTGATCTAAAAGATTAAAAGATTAATTCTCTTTTGACGGTACTATGACTAGTCCTATTTATTTGTACTTGGTGCGAAGTTTACAAGAGAACTTTGAAGATGTAGAGATTTATTTCCAACAAGATGAGTCATCCCCACACTACCATAGTGATGTAAGGGCCTTGGACCCCCAGATAGTAGATCTTTAGTTTTGTTAGTATGAGTATATCATGAATATCAGCAACAATGAACTGTCACTTCTGCAGTTTCCTCGCTCGTAAAAGCACACAAAATGTGTAGTATATATGGGAGCAATCACGAGTCTCCGGGCACCAGTGCGGCTGCGTTTTCCGTTAAATTATCGTCTGTTTCTGGGAAATACAATCCTAGTTTTGCCATACTTTGTAGCTCTTTGTCGCTTGGTGAGTCCATGATGGAGGATAAAAAAATTAAAAAAATAAAAGTACCTGTTCCAGAGCAGTGGATTGGCAGAATTGTCAGAGCATCGGACAGGATGCCCTGTAGTGTTTATTCCGAATCGGTGACTTTTTGAGTTCAAAACCTCGACCTCCTCCCGAAAAACAGTAACACTTCCATCAAGAATAGCAACCAACAAATAGTGTCGGCACTAAATTATGCGATTTGGAACCGTAACATGAGCAAGCAACCAAATTCTCTTGTGCTTTCAAATCTCTTCCTGGTGCTTTCTTGGTGGATTATATGTATGTACACACAACATACAATTATCTTAATATGTAAGATACCCAGTCTGTGTGTGTGTCCTCAATGCACACTCTGGATCAGTCTATACCATACTTGGGGTACATGAATAATTTGACCGTGGAAAGAATAATACGGTTTTGATTTTTTTTATTTATTTTTTCATTAAGAATAAATAATATTGCTCTATATATATAAAGATTCACTTCTTCAAATTTTTCTCTCAATTCGCTGTGCTTGAACTTCCTGTCTTTGGCGTCCTAACCAGCTATTTACGTATGTATACATCATTGCAGTTGTGACGATTTCTGATTAAAAAAAAATTTCTAAAAGTACTTTTATGTCAGGAACAAAATTTCATACGGAGATAGACGCCTTTTTCACAATTAATTAAATGAAGTATTGTATATTGTATATTGATTTTCCAATACATATTTCGGACATTTTTGGAACAAGTTGCCTTATTAAGACTTGATACTTCACGTTTAAATCCCATTTGAAAATTCTTGGCGCGAATCGACTTATTAACACTTTCACGTAACTGTTTTGCCAATGTCGACATTGTAACTAAGTAACCAGCTATTTACATACACACACGTAGGTATACATCAAAGTAGAGGTCATATGAGATTAACGGGATCCGTGGAATGAAGACATGCTCACTTTTATAGTTCCCATAGGATATGGGGTTGCATCACTTTCACCATTTTACTACTATCTGATGCCATTGCGCAGACAAAGTGGATCCAGATTCATGAGCAGCATGATTGGGGCCCCCTTTTGAAGTGTTAAGTGGTGAGGTAGCATCCCAGATGAGCATGTCTTAATTCTACGGATCCCGTTAATCCCATATGACCTCCACTTTGAATTTAAACGATTCCAGTTCCCCGTGAGACTAAGTTTCGCTATGTCAATAAACAAGTCCCAAGGACAGTCTGTCAAGGTTGTTGGACTTCACCTAGCTTCTCTCATGGGCAATTATATGTAGGATGTTTGCGAGTTGGAACTCCCCAAAATCTTTTCATTTATACACCAATTAAAAGACACACTCAAAACATCGTATATTTAGAAGCTCTTGATAATTAAACTGTGATTGATTTCCGAATTTGTTTCAATACATTTGCTTATACTCACGTCATCTGATAAAATTCTTGTTAAATGTACTGATTGACAGGAGGAGAGCGCCCGCAGGCCGGCTCTTCTCAGATTTATGCATTTTCAAGTTCAACGTATTTCAAATAAGTACTGACAATTGAAGATGATTTCAAAGACAAAGAACTATCTGGTTTTTTAACAATTTTAGCAGTGAGAACATCGGATAAAACATGTTATTGACATTAATAGTTTGTACCTCAGCTAATTACTGTTGAGAACTGCATAATCCATGTTTCATTTTACTTAGAGATTTAAAAGGAATACTTAAATTTCATTATTTTCAGTAACCTGGGAAACACCGGGTTATTAATGCATAATGTTTGTATCTCAGCTACTAGGAGATAAGATCTGCGTAGTCTGTTTCATGTTAGAGATCTAAAAGGCATTTTTAAATTTCATTATTTTCTTTAATCCGGGCAACGCCGGGTATTTCTGCTAGTACATTTATAAACTTGTATGTGCATGTGTATGTATGCGTATGTGTGCATGTGTTTGTATATGTCTGTGTTTCTAGAGGAAATATTTCATTGCCATTAACTTTCGCCCAGTCTGTTTGTTGAAAAGCTTTTTTTTAACTTAGTGATTATAAACCGCCATGCGACAAGAGATTTAGCGTATTTTATAATTCATACCAATGCCTTCAGTTTAATAGTAGACTTCTCTGTGTAATGGTGTCACAGTTTAATGGTAATTTAATGGTAGTTTAATGGTAATGCCTTAGGTGTAATGGTAATACCTTCAGTTGAACGGCAGCGTTTAAGTGTTATACCTTCAATTTAATGATAATGCCTTCAGTTTAAGGACATTGCCTTCATTTTAATGAAGTGGCCTTAGTTTAATGGTAGTGCCTTCAACTTAATGGTAGTACCTCGGCTTCATAATAATACCATCGGTTTAATGGTAGAGCTCATCGCTTTAGATAGTACCTTCAGTTTAATGATGGTGCCTTCAATTTAATATTAATACCCTTGGTTTAATGGTAGCGCTTTCGGTCTCATGGTAATGTCTCAGATTAATGGTAATCCCTTAGTTTAACGGTAATATCTTTAATTTAATAGCAGTACTCTTAATATAATTGTAAAGTCACAATTCAAAGGTAGTGTTCTTAGTTTAATTATGGTACTTCTGTTTAAAGATGGTTCTCATAGCTTAATGGTACCCTTAGTTTAAAGCTAGTGTCTTTAATTAAATGATGATGCCTTTAGTTTGATAACTGTATCTTCATTGAATGGCAATGCTCTCAGTTTAGTGGTTTAGTACAGTGGAGCCTATTATGCTGTTAAACATGGGGCAGTAAATATTCTGCTAAGTGGTGAACTAAAATCGTTAGTGGCTGAATCAATAAAGTATCGGGCAACAATCTATCGGTATTGCACTAAGTCCATGACCAAAATATTCAATAACCTACTTCGCTTAGTTATAAGAAGACACCGTGGAAAGGAAATGCTTGCTGTTGTAAGCAGAGGTAGCACTACAAGACAGTTCAGTGCTTCATTAATTTACAGTGATGATTATGAATCCTACAGTACTCTTTATCCATAATAGAAGCATTAATAATGCAGTCTTACTGTCACTAAGAGCTTAACATCAACTTCACCACGCTTCTTGATCTTGAAAATGCTGTAGACACTGCATCTGTACACTTTGAACCTTAAAGAGAAATACGTTGCATAAAAATCGTAAAAGGGAAGTCGATGGTAGTATATTTGATGTATTAAATCAAAGAATTTTAACTCATTTAATTTTTCATACAATAGCATCTGTTTTATTTTGGAGTTTTTTTTTTTTTTTGTGGCGGGTGTTTTAGCGGGAGGTGCGTTATTTTTGTCCAATGTTTGTCTTTGGGATGTAACGCTACTCTGTGTTCTTTCAAAAAAAATTCCCTATACATCTATAAATCTATAGTCATCTAAATAACGATAATGCTAGTATTTGCTAAAGAAATAGCGAGCTGGCATGATTCTTAGCACTCCGAACAAAAAGATTAGCGGCATTTTGTTTATTTTTAAGTTCTCAGCTCAAATTCCGCTGAGGTTGATTTTGCCTTTCATCCTTTCGGGGTCGATAAAACAAGTGCCAGTCAAGTACTGGGGTTGATGTAATCAACTTCCTCCTCCCCTAAAAAAAACTTTTGGCCATGTGTCAAAATTTGAAATCATTATTTGCTAAAGAGGTCCAGTTGATGGGAGCATGTCTGGAGTGGAGTTATCACCGTACAGTAAAGTATCAGACCCATACACCACTGCATTTCATAGTTATCTCATTTTAATTAAAAGTTGTCTTCCCCTAGCTTTTTTCACTAGAATTGAATGGTTAAGGTATCTTCTTATCACTGGAGATTTAAATATATTTAATAAAACGCAATTCATTGTCAGCATCGGTGGTTCAGTGGTAGAATGCTCGCCTGCCACGCGGGCGGCCCGGGTTCGATTCCCGGCCGATGCATATGAAAGTCTCTTTTTATTAATGAGCTATTTCTATGTTATCTTTTGGCGATATTTCGAACATTTGTTAAAGAGTCAACCCCATTTTAAATCAGAAACTTGAGACAAGTAATCTACAAGTAAATATTGCTTCACAGCATTTAAATTGTATTACGTGTATCTGTGCGTCCCGCATAGTCATTTGACGGACAACATCCAGTTTTAGGTGCAGGCGTGGCTGTATGGTAAGGATTTGCTTCACAACTAGCGTTCAGGGTTCAATCCAACTGCGGAGCCTTGTAATTGGATTTGGTTGATGGAAACTGAAAGAAGCCCGTCATATATGTGTGTGTGTTTGAGTTCCCTATCACCGCTTGACTACCGGTGTTAGTGTGTTTAGGTTCCCGCAACCTAGCGGTTCGGCAAAAGAGACCTATAGAAAAAGGACTAGGCTTTAAAAGAATCCAAAAATGATATTCACCAGAAAAAGCTAATGGTGTCTGTTTGGTGGTCCAGCGCTGGTGTCGTCCACTACAGCTTCATGAGACCTGGTAAGTCAATTACAGCGGATGAATATATCAAGCAATTTGATGAAATGATGAGTGAATTTGCAATTAAACAACCAAGATTGGTCAATAGAGACAGGTCACTTGGTCAATAGAGACAGGTCAATTCTTTTGCAAGACAATGCTCGACCATATGTTGCA
>NC_068987.1:103858292-103859347 GCF_001194135.2 Octopus bimaculoides
TGTGTGTGTGTATTCTTTTACTTGTTTTAGTCATTTGACTGTGGCCATACTGGAGTACTGCCTTAAGGCTGGAGCACCGCCTCTTCTTCCAAACAGTTAAATTTCATATTAGAGTTTTAAAAATGAGAAAAACTGGGTTTGAAAAAAGTTTCGCAGAATTAAATCCATCTGATGCCTAAAAGAAGGTTTAAGAAATTTCATCTTAACGAAGACCTTGTTTAGGCCATTTTCCCCCAACCATTCCCTTTTTCTGTTAGGAGGCTACCTACAGGTGCCAGAGTTTCCTTACTTTAGAGAATATGCCGAGTGTGTTTAATAAAATTACGAAAATAGAATTAAACGCTCAAATTACTCAAAAACGCATTTGCATACAAATAGCCTCTCTATTAGTATTTCCAGCGGAACCCCGAGCGACCTAGAGTTCCGGGGAGCCTCGATTAGAAAACACTGAATTACTGGGTAAGACATTATAGTGTTAGCGAAAGACGTAGATAAAGAGACTATATCTGGTATTAAAGACAGTTTATAGTATCGTTGAAAGCGTTAAAGACAAGACATCAGTATTTTAATGTTATAGCGAAGTTATGTATCGTTGCGTAAAGGTCTGCTTTTCGATCGGCTAGATATAGAATACCGGAAGAAGAGAAAATTGTTTTATCTGGTCACTGTAAAGTCGCAGACATCAGAGTAGTACGATCAAGACTGGAATATCGATCGAACGATGAGGTTCGACCAATCTATTGCCAGTTCAAAAATGGAATAAATTGGTTTGTTGTGACGAAGACGAACATTCTAACGTTTCAAGCGGAAAACACTGTATACGATCATATATCAGCCTGTCTGCAGTCTCACTCAACTCGTTAATTGATTTAAAGTATTCGATAAATTTACTAAAGTATTTAATAAAGTATTTGATGTAAGAGGAGTAAGACTGTAAGATGCCAAGCAACATGATGTTGCAATTACTGTGTTGTTGTACACGCGCACGCACGCACTCACATACATACATACATCTATATATATGTATATATATATATATATATATATATATATAT
>NC_068987.1:103859922-103864432 GCF_001194135.2 Octopus bimaculoides
ATATATATATATATATATATATATATATAAATGTGTGTGTGTACACATACATACATATATGTATATACAGGGTACGGAGAATAAATGTCGTCTACGCAAAAATGAAACTAACACTGACCTCACATTTTAACAGACATATTTATCAAAATTACATTAAAATATCTTGAAAATACTAAAGAGTAAATTTATTCAATAAAATCGCCATTGGCTTCAGCCACGGCCTCCAGACGACTTCGGAATCTCCTGTAATACTTCTGGACGGTCTCCTTGTTTAAGTTGGTGAATGCTGCCATAATCCTTGCTGCCTTCTGTTCATCTTTGGTGTTACAAGGAGTTTTGTTGGTCTCTCACCCAGCTGCGCCCCACACATAACAATCAAGGGGTTGCAGTCTGGGGAGTTAAGTGACCAGATGTTAGGGGTGATGCGGTCGCAGAAATTGTCTGACAGCCATGACTGGGTTCCCCTGCTTGTATGGCATGGTGCAGAGTCCTGTTGCCAGACACAGGGTCTTCCAGCAGCCACCCTCTTGACCCAGAGCAGCACTACCTCCTCCGGACACTTGATGTAGGCCTCCGTGTTGAGTCTGGGGTCGTATGGAAGATGAATGGAGGCATAACGTCGCCATCACTAGTGATCACTCCAAACACCATGATGTTGACTGGATGTTTGATTTTTACCACTCTCGGTACATGTTTTGGGGACACGGCAAGCCAACGGCTGTTCTGTGTGTTCACCATCTGTTCGATTTGGAGCTTCCGGAGCGAATGCCAAGCAGTACAGCTTGTCGTTTCCAAATTTCTGGTAAAGTGAATTGCGTCATGGAGCTGTTTTTCTCACAGACGGTGCCCAACTTACCCTACTATACTGAGTAGTCGACAAAATCAAAAGCAAACAATGCGCATGCGCGAAATTAAACTCTCAGTGCTGCCATTAACAAGCAAATCACCAAAACAGTCAAAATCAGTCACCACTATCGCCCCAACATTTTTGCTCAATACACAAGGCATCAGCCCTTCCACTAATACCCAAAAATGGAAGATCCAATTTATTGAGGACTGGGTTAATGACCATCCACACCATATCCCTTTCTTTGTCTTCACAGAGACCCATCTCAATAACCTCCACTTGGAAGCTGAGGTACGAGTGAAGAATTTTACAGCTATCCGTGCAGATAGTGTCGGCAGAAGAAAGGGTGAGACCGCCATTTTCGTACACGATTCTTTTTCGGCTGAAGCAATGAACGTATTTACCAATGGCTACTGTGAAGCAGCTTATGTGTATAGTAAAACCAAGAATTTAATAGTAGTTGGGCTCTATAGACCACCCTAACTCCTTTACTACGCTTCAAGGAATGCCTCAACAGTATTAAGTGTTTCATCCATCATTATAATGTTGACAACATATTAACGATGGGGGACTTCAACCTTCCCAGTGTTGATTGGTCCACAAACTGCTTGAAACCAGGTTTTTCCACCTCAACCCCTGATAAGGAAGCAATCGAATTGCGTTTTGATTGCATGGATGAGTTTTTTCCTGGTCCAGCTTGTTCTCGAACCAACAAGGTGTCACAAAAACACCTTGGACCTAGTGTTCAGTAACCGCACTGACACTATCCACAATATTGCAGTGGAGAAACACCACTACTCTCAGACCATGACATGGTTCTCTCCGATTTGAGATTTTACCACCCAAAGATCAAATCCAGTGACATCTCTCCAGCCCATCCATTTCATACCATGGATCTTCATAACGCAGACTGGGATGCGATCAATCATGATCTTGCACAAGTTGATTGGGTCTTCTCGCACGCACACACACACCAACATAAATACATCATGGCAGACATTTGTAGATACTGTAACAAATATATGCGCAAAACATACTCCATTAAGATCAGTCTACAAATCTAAGTGCAGAATCCATTGAAATAGAAGAGCAATTACCAGAAAACCAAAAAGAATTAACAAGAAAATCAATCAACTTAAATACTTCCAGCAGCAACGCACCCATTTGATTGTCATTGCATCACTCGAATCGAAAAACACAACCTCCAAAAAAGCACGAGGACCATCATTAACAAACAAAGAGTAGCTGAGCAGAATTGGGCCATTGAGAAAATAAAACTAAATCCCGAAGTGTTCTTTTCATTTGCAAAAAGACATAAAGACGCTTTTTTCCACTGTTGGTCCTCTGGTTGATGAGAACAACACTCTACATGGTGATGCGAAATCCATGCGCGAAATACTGCAGAGACAATACTGCTCTGTTTTCAGTAACGCTAATGCGTTTGATCTGGCTAGTATCAGTGATGTAAACCCTTAATTAACCATATCTGACATAACTTTTGGTGCTCCTGATATCCTAACAGAAATAAATAAGATCAAGCACAACTCGGCAGTAGGTCCCGATAAGTTCCCAGCCACTGTCTTGAAGATGTGTCGACACCAACTTGCACCCCCTCTTCCTGAGCTCGGGGGAAACTCACTTGATGCAGGCTACATTCCTGATCATTTTCTTTCCCAGTCTATCGTTCCAGTCTTCAAAAAGGGGGAACAAATCTCTTCTAGTGAACTGCCGTCCGATTTCACTCACCTCTCATATCATTAAAGTATTTGAGAGGGTGGTGAGATCGCGAATAACTCACTTCCTCGAAGACAACAGTCTGCTGAGCCCCAACCAGCATGGTTTCCGTGATGGCAGGGACTGCCTGTCGCAGCTTCTACACCATTTTAATGACATCTTAAAAGCGTTGGGAGAAGGCTCCAACACTGACGTCACATACCTTGATTTCAGCAAGGCATTTGACAGAGTGGACCGCAAAATCCTGCTGAAGAAACTGTCCAACAATGGAGTCCATGAAAAGCTGCTGCAGTGAGTAAAGTGTTTCCTCACAAGCAGAACCCAACATGTTGTATTTGAGGGAATACGATCCAGCTCATCCAGAGATAATAGTGACGTCCCACAAGGTATTGTGTTGAGCCCACTCCTCTTCATTGTCTAGATCAATGACATAGTGGACGTCATCAAACATTCTACATTGAAAATCTTTGCAGATGATTCTAAACTCCAGAAAGCCATAAACGGTATGGGAGACCGAACATGTCTTCAGTCGGATCTGTTTGCTGTTGTCCAATGGGCGGAAAAAACAATATGCTTCTAAATGAAGATAAGTTTGATTTTATCCACTTTGGAAAAGAGGACACTCTGAAATTACCATATGCTCTTCTCTCAGGCGACTCCCTAGTGACATCCAACAACACCAGAGACCTTGGAGTAATCGTTGATAACAATCTAAGCTGGAGTTCCCCCATAAACAGCAAGATTGACTTGGACCGCAAGATGTGCTCCTGGATTCTGAGGACTTTCCGGTCTAGAGATGCCCACACCATCATCCTTCTCTACTCTACTTTTGCCCGACCCCACCTTGAATACTGTTGTCCACTGTGGTCTCCCCATACGAAGCAACTCATTATGAAAGTGGAAGCACTCCAGAGATCAATAACAAGAAAGATAGACGGCATGGGAGGCATTGATTATTGGGGTCGACTAAAAAAGCTCAATCTCTACTCTCTCCAACGCCGCCGGGAACGCTACATCATTTGTGTTATGTGGTTTCTAAGTTAAGATCATAAGTTTACATTTATATCAATGACAATTGGTGCACTTAGTTTTTTAAGTAAATCCTTAAATGACAATTTAGATAAATTGGGGTTTTCAGAAAAAAGAAATCAACGAGCTAACATGCACATTATGAACACAATCTGTAAGTGGAACAGTAAAAAATAGGCAAAGTTTAGAATGTGATTTTGTTTTTATTATCTACATTCCAAAATTTGAGCTTTGTTTCGTTGCTAGAAGCCAGTTTTTCCTTCGCAAGAAGACTACAAATAACTAAAAGTAGAAGACACACACGTACGCACATACACACGTATCACACATACATACATGCACACACACACACACACACACACACACACACATACATATAAAAACAAGAATGGAGAGTTAGTTCTGAAATTCTTTACTTAGAGCCTCCTTATATACGTATGTCAGTGAAAATTCTAAGTCCAAATTACACACACAGACACACACACACATATATATATACGTGAAGAGGTGTGGAATGCTCACTATGATATCTGGAAAGCAGAATCCCGTAATCTCATTCAGTAATTTACAGTTTTTCTACTATTAGGAGCATTGCTCGCAGAACTGAGTGCTTGTAGAGAGAGAGACAGAGACAGAGAGAGAGAGAAAGTAAATAACAGGACATGTGTCAATGTGACACCTATTTTCCTCGTGTGGAGTGTCATTTGTGACCGGTTACGAAAACGTAAGGTAACGCGAGTCACACTCGTGCTCGCTCGAGCTGCTAAAAATGCCTTCGTTGTAGGGATTGAGGTAACGGAATTGTTAGAGCGTCCGAAAAAATGCCTTCTAGTATTTCTCTTTACTCTTTTACTTGTTTCAGTCATTTGACTGTGGCCATGCTTTTAGTCGAGCAAATCG
>NC_068987.1:103864773-103871050 GCF_001194135.2 Octopus bimaculoides
TATACGACAGGCTTCTTTCAGTTTCCGACTACCAAATCCACTCACAAGGCTCTGGTCGACCCGAGGCTATAGTAGAAGACAGTTGCCCAAGGAGCCACGCAGTGGGACTGAACCCGGAACCATGTAGTTGGTAAGCAAGCTACTTACCACACGTTAACGTTTCATGCTTTGGATTCAAATGCCGCCGCAGTCAGCTTTGTTTTTCATCTCTCCGGGTTCGATAAAATTAAAAAGTACCAGTCCTGTAACTGAGTCAAACGTATTAACCATTTCATCTCAAAAATGCTTGTCTTGTGCCTAAATAATAATAATAATCTTCTCTACTCTAGGCACAAGGCCCGAAATTTGGTGGGAGAGGGCCAGTCGATTAAATTGTCTCCAGTACGCAACTGGTACTTAATTTATCGATCCCGAAAGGATGAAAAGTAAAGTCGAACCCGGAGAGATGAAAAACAAAGCTGACTTCGGAGGCATTTGAACCCAAAGCATAAAAAAAAATTAAGAGAAATACTACAAAGCATTTTTTCGGACGCTTTAGCAATTCCGTTACCGCAATGCCTACAACGATAAATTGTGAAACGATCTTATTTACAAGGGAGATGACTCATAAATATTTAAGAGTTATTCCCCTTGCATGTTTATTTTTTATTAATATTTTATCTAATCTGAGATTCTACCTTGGAATTGAATCATGTACCATCACAGTAGATATATGTTACTCATTCAAAACGTATGTATAACATTAGTTTTTATTTTTAATAGTATTATATATTGTATAAGTATCAAAATATTTTATCCACCTATGATCTAGTAAATGAATCTATTCCATGACATCTTTATTAGTAACAGAACCTTCATAATGTAAAATACTATTTAAAAAAACATTTGTGAATATAACGTTATATATTTGTTTTGAAGGATTAACATAACTCTACTACGGTGATTTATATAGAGGTAAATACCCCGCAAGGGGGACTATGTTACAAAATAAATCTCATTTAG
This sequence comes from Octopus bimaculoides, assembly GCF_001194135.2. Classification (NCBI taxonomy): domain Eukaryota; kingdom Metazoa; phylum Mollusca; class Cephalopoda; order Octopoda; family Octopodidae; genus Octopus; species Octopus bimaculoides. Next base: position 103,865,776 of record NC_068987.1, read on the forward strand.
TGATTTTCCATCAGAGTATCTCGGACAGCCAATAAAATTTTCAGCTGACCCTCGTACGTACGTACGTACATACACTTCCTGCTTTATACCTATTATTACTGAAGAAACAGGATACATACCAACTCATCTGGAGCAAAGTATGCCTGAACTTCGGATGTTGGAAAGAGAATGCAAAATTTTTATTCATATGCTAGAATTGACCATGATATCTAAGACTGTAAAACTTGCAAAACCTTATGACTTAAAGCAGCATTTCTTAAACTTTTTTCATTCATGATCCCATTTCTCATCACGAAATTTTTCACGAGCCCAGGTATTAAATATGACACACCACATTAAATATTTTACGTTTGTGAAATAATATATAAACTGAAATTCAAATGTTTGGATTTAATTTTCGCGACCCCAGCATTTAGCTTCATGACCCCATTTGGGGTCGTGTTCCATAGTTTAAGAAGCGCTGACTTAAAGAATGATAGTTATAAGATAATTTCCTTCACAACTTTGCTATGTAGGTGGCCAGTCAAAATTTACTCTAAAATTAGAAAGAGAACACACACACACACACGTGTACGTCTGTACATATACACACACGTGTGTACAGGCTTAACCATTTCGCCAACAGTTTCGCTTTATCACGACGTTGATGTGGATTTGTTTTCACTATACGTCATGAGTAGGTGTCTTTAGCCATAGCATTGGGTCAACAAAGACTTGTGAACGAAACATGAAACTATAGGATTCCATTGACTATATATATATTAAATGGGGTGGGGTGAAAGAGCCAGTAGAGTATCAAAGAAAACTGAAATAGTTCTTTGGAGCATCGCCTTTTAGTCGAAAAAATCAACCCCAGAATTTATTCTTTGTAAGCCTACTAATTCTATCGGTCTTTTTTGCTGAACTGCCAGGTTATGGGGACGTAAGCACACCAACATCGGTTGTCAAGTGATGGTGGGACAGACACACACACACACAAATATATATACATATATTTATATAGAAACACACGACGGGCTTCTTTCAGTTTCCATCTACCAAATCCACTTACAAGGCTTTGGTCAGCCAAAGGCTACAGTAGAAGACACTTGCCCAAGGTGCCACGCAGAGGGATTGAACCTAAAACCACGTCATCGGGAAGCAAGCTTCTTACCCAACAGCCACGCCTCCTGTATTGACTTTAAGTTTTCTTCTTTACAATGTCAATAAAATATGTACCAAACACTGAGGAAGTGCTACAACACAGCCAGTCTTAAATAACTGAAGTATATAAAAGAACAAAATTTATATGTACAGAACATGATCATTTAGTCTTATTACTTGATCCCTTGCCAATAGAAAAAGAGCTGGTTTCTAACCTAGATCCAAAACTCGTTCATTGGAATTTTAAAAACGTCAACATGACAGTTGTACTGTATGTGTGGGTATGAGAAAGTATTTCGAGTCAGAGCAATTGCAAATCTGTATACTTTGTTTTATGTGTGTATACTGACACATGTACTTGCATGTCTAGACACAAGTATGAATGTTGTTTGTATATATGTATGTTTCTGGGGCTTTTTTTTTTTTATCTGAAATCTTCCTCTGAGGAAGGGGCTGGTTTCTAATAAAGATACAAAGCTCTAATGTTGGAATACCCTTTTATTGGAATTTCGACGCTTTCAACAGAGTATATAGATATATACGTATATATATTACACACACACATACAAATAATAGGAAGAAGACAGAAGATTCAACAATCTTTAAGGATTTGTTACAATTGGTTCTGTACCAACTCTACCTGCAACACCAATTTTTGCAAAAACTCGAAGTGAAGACTTATGTAAGGTTTGCGGCTTTAGACATTAGAGAGGTAATTCAGACTTACAAATATATATGTGTATATATATATACATATATGCACATATATATATGAATATACATATGTGTACACACTGGATGCACTCTCTTGCCTTCAAAAGCTTTCTCTCTCTCTCCACTTCTGGTCACTTTACCCATGTAACCACACACGTGCTTTTCTCCAACAATTCTTTTCCTTCTCTGCAGACCTTTCTTCTTCTTCCCAATTTCTGACAAAGATCCATGCTTGAAACATCACACACACCCTCTTTTTTTTTCTATCTTAAACTGAGCATCAACCTACATTCACTGCATATGTCCTTTTGACTCTTGTTGTTTTTATTCGTTTTCGATTTACCTATATGTTTGCATACATCCACGAAGATGCAAAGATATCAGTACATACATGGATCTGATCACATGCTAAGCTTTTTGAATGTTTTACATATTTTAACAGTGTGCTTAATAGCTTGTAGCTGTAATATCTTGATTATGCAAAAGGATTGGTTGGAGGTCTAACCTTCCAAGTTTTTTTTTTACAGGGCTTGATAAAACTGAAGGACTGCTGAAATAAATGTGTGAATATGAGAGGTGAATATGTTGCATAAAATCATAATTAATTGATCCTCGTGTATTTTCTTTTACCCAAAGCCAGGAACTTTTCAGTAGCCCCTTAGATATGTATATATCTGATCATTAGTCAGGGAATACTTTGAGAAGCTCCTTCCCAACTGAATTCAGAGAGAGAGAGAAGTGATGTCTATCATCAATAAAGGAGAGTGTGTCAAGTACCAATAGTTATGATACAATTTCTCATTATTTGAAATAATTTCTTGTTACATTTTCTTTTTCTTTTGTTACCCCTATCAAATTAAGCAGTTCCTTGAGGCCTGTTTCATTGCTAGTTGCTTGCTGTCATATTAACACTTACTTAGGTGGTGGTGAGCTGACAGAACTGTTAATATGCTGGACAAAATGCTTAGCAGCATTTCACCCATCCTTAAGTTCTGAATTCAAATGTCACCAAGAACAACTTCGCTTTTCATCCTTTTGGGGTCAATAAAATAAATACTAATTGAGTGCTGGGGAGGAGAGGGGAAAAATTTCAGGCCTTGTGCTTATAGTAGAAATGATATTAGTACTCACTTCTAATTATGAAAAATAAATCTTACTCTTAGATATTAAAAATAGGAAAACTGAATTTTGTTTATTCCTGAATATGTAACCAAGTAACAATGAAAGTGTTTTACTGAAAAGGACATTGCATAGTTTTCAAACTTCAGTTCATTTTCATAAAGTTCTAAGATATGTCTTCTAAGTCTGCAATCCTACCTGGTTTCATTGGTTAAACAAGGAAGGATTATCAGAGGGTATATTCTCTTTTACTCTTTTACTTGTTTCAGTCTTTTGACTGTGACCATGCTGGAGCACCGCCTTTAGTCAAGCAAATCGACCCCAGGACTTATTCTTTGGAAGCCTAGTACTTATTCTTTCGGTCTCTTTTGCCAAACCGCTAAGTTACGGGGACATAAACACACCAGCATCGGTTGTCAAGCGATGTTGGGGGGACAAACACAGACATACAAACACATACACACATACATATATATATACATATATACGACAGGCTTCTTTCAGTTTCCATCTACCAAATCCACTCACAAGGCATTGGTCGGCCCAAGGCTATAGTAGAAGACACTTGCCCAAGATGCCACGCAGTGGGACTGAACCCAGGACCATGTGGTTGGTAAGCAAGCTACTTACCACACAGCCACTCCTACTGTTCATACATTATTAAGAAAGTTCATTTAAGTTAACTGAATGGTTAACCTGCACTGAATTTGAACTCACAATAAGCCACTTTGTGACCCTGGCAGTGCTGGTACCATGTGATAAGCATCCAGTCTACACTGTAAAGTGGCTGGCGTTTGGAAGGGCATCCAGCTTTAAAAACCGTGCCATAACTGACCTCACCTGTGCTGGTGCCACATTAAAAAAACTCAGTCCACTCTGCTGGGTGGTTGGTGTTAGGAAGGGCATCCAGCCATAAAAACCATGCCAAAACAGACTAAGAAGTCTGTTGCTGTTTTCTGCCAGTCAGCTCCTCTCAAACCATCCAACCCATGCCAGCATGGAAGGCAGATGTTAAACGATGACGATGATGAAGAATCTATGAATAAATGGTCTATCTATTCCACTCGGTCACTGTACCAATACTAAAACAAGAAAAACAATCTGTAACTCGTAACGGGACAGCAGGTAACCCCTAAATATTTTGTGTCAATGTTGTTTTTCTAAAAATCAAGTCAACCCTGCATGAGAAGACCTCTTAGTAAAAGCATTCCAGCCATGACCATTCCGTCTTTTATCATGTATACATGTAAATAATAAACAATATAAAAGAATAAAAACACAAACAAAAGCAAATTTATTCAGCAGGTATTTCATCCTCCCAGCATTCCCTGAGATGTTTGACGTTTCTGTAATAAATAAATACCTTTTTTTTTTAAGAGACAGTTTCGCCCATTCGTCTGTTAACGTGGTAGTGCAATGCCTTCGAGGAGTTAAGTGAAATTGTGGCAAGTACTTCATGTAAAAAAAGTTCGTTTAATGAATGATGTAAGGGGAGTAACTCATAAAGAAGAGTTACTTCCCTTCAATAGATGTAAACAAAATATTTCCATTAGCCATCACGCGCACTCAATATGCTTCCCAATTACGTGGTTTCTGCTCAGTCCCTGCAGCTTGGGCAAATGTCTTCTGTAGACTTAGCCCCATGAAACTTGTGAGTAGATTCGGTAGACGGATACTGAAAGAAATCCATCTGTGTGCGTTCACTGTTATACAAACCATATAACTCGTTTCCGAACTGCCACGAAAATAGGTCTCGTCTTGGCTAGATATTACGTTGCTTGAAAACAAGGGTGAACGACAGGTAGAGCATCCAGCCATAGAAAATTTGCTTCAACGAATTGTTTTACTCGTGCAAGCATGGAAAAGAGGTCCTGATATTTATGATGATGTTGATGAAAACAATGATCTCCACACGCACACAAACAATATGCGTGCGTGTGTGTATGTGTGTACATATGGTTGTAGACTAGAGAAAAATATATTCATATTTTGTTGGACTCAAAGTCAAGGATTAAATGTATTGATACTATAACTTCTCACTGAGCTTTTCCATTCTATAAATCAGACCATTTTTCAATGAACTGATTGCCTCCAGCAAAGAGTACATACACGTGTGTATTATATTCATATATAATATCGTTAGCTGCATTTTTACACCTGTTTCCTGTGCTAGTGTGTGACTTGCCATGGTGGGAGGGGTGGGGGGGTCTTTCATTTCAGCATCCTGAGATTAACCTTTACAATTTCCCTCCATGTCTTCTGTCTACTTATATCGTTGTTTTAATGTCCACTTTTCTAT
>NC_068987.1:103871769-103872813 GCF_001194135.2 Octopus bimaculoides
GATTAGGCAATACTTCACCGAGAGGAGATATAAGCTTCTGTTTATTCCTGTCTGAAGTATCGTCCGATGAATTTACTTTGTTGACATTCTTCATCGACAGAATTTTTATTCCTTTCAACCTCAGTAACATACTGTCCATATAATCTTAAATATTTCTTTAACTCAGGCACAGCAAGTACTTCGATAGCTGAATCATCAAGCTGCTTTATATCCATGATAAGACGTAAAACAATAACAATGACGTGGGTAGCCTCCGGAAGTTTAATTATCTACATGGAGCACCGCCTAGCCAAGGGAGATAACCTACTTATAGGAAAGCCCTATAGTAGACGACACTTGCCCAAAGTACCATGCAGTAGAACTGAACCTGAAACCAAGTAGCTGGGAAGCAAACTTCTTACCACACAGCCACACCTGCACACAAACATATTTATCTAAAATAATATATATTGAATATCTAACCTTTACTATCGTCACCTCCATTTCGAGAGGAGACCACAAGTCATTTCATACATCATAAATGTAACACCACTCACAGACCCTGCTTTCAACATAGTTGGGAATAATCCTTTGTACAAACCCCGTATTCCTTCTTCAAAGAAAACCCACTGGAGACAGCTGACCATGCCACTGTAGGAGCGTACTTTACCAAATTGACACCGAGCCTCCTTAAAGCCCTGTACTTGCAGACGTTTCTTAACAACATCAAAAGGATAGACGATTAGTTTGGCAGACATCCCACTGCTAAGTCCACTTATGAAAGTTTTAATTTGATCTGAAATTAGAAAATTTAACTCTTCCCAAAATATATACACATTAATTGTTCTGAATATATATATATATATATATATATATACACACACACACAACTACTATATCGCAAACATATACATTGACAAATGTTTAAATTCATGGTGTCCCAGAGTTAATCTATTTCAAAAAAAATCAGGAAAATTTTTTTAATTTAAAGCTGTAAGTTTACATATGGGAGTATGTATTGCAGTAAATGAATCTGTTAAAGGAATCTGAGATGGGTAATAAATG
>NC_068987.1:103873628-103882171 GCF_001194135.2 Octopus bimaculoides
TGTGAGTGTTTATTGAGCGAAAACACCTAAAGCTCCACGAGGTTCCGGCAGGGGATGGTGGCGAACCCTGCTGTACTCTTTCACCACAACTTTCTCTCACTCTTACTTCCTGTTTCTGTTGTGCCTGTAATGCAAAAGGGTCAGCCTTGTCACACTCTGTGTCACGCTGAATATCCCCCGAGAACTACGTTAAGGGTACACGTGTCTGTGGAGTGCTCAGCCACTTGCATGTTAATTTCACGAGCAGGCTGTTCCGTTGATCGGATCAACTGGAACCCTCGGCGTCATAAGCGACGGAGTACCAACAACAAAACTTACAAAGTGTTATCAAAAACTTCCCGGACTAGTTATGTTTAATAAAAAATAACTTATTCAACTAAGTTTTAGCATCATCTCCTTCGAAATAATCACCTTGTGCAGCAATACACTGGTCCCGGCTTTCCTGCCACTTTTGGAATCTGGCCTGGAAGTCATTTTCAGTAAACAAGTCAAGGACCTTCTGTGATTCCCTCCGGATCTCAACGACAGTGTTAAAACAGCAACCTTTGAGCTACCTTTTCATCTTGAGGAAGAGATGGAAGTCTGCAGGGGCTAAATCTGGTGAATAGGGCAAGTGTGGAAGCAATACCATGTTGGGTTTGGCAAGAATATAACAATTGAGGAGAGCTCAGTAACAAGGTACATGGTCATCGTGAAGAATCCAATTCTTCATGCTCTACAGATCCAATAGCTTTCACCAAATGTCCTCACTCAGACCCAAACGCTTCAAAATGTTGCAGTAGAACTCTCAATTGATCGTCTGGTCCCGGAGGACAAATTCTCAATGCACAATACCACATGTCCAGGGATGACACTCATGGCAGGTCTTCCAGGAACATTCTTCTGCTTTTGAAGCACCTGTGCCACTCGAAATATTGTGTCTGACCCATTGCCTCATCACTGTAAGCTTGGGCACTTTCATGTGGCACTTCTGTGTGGCACCGCATGGGCACCACATGGCTGCTTTTACATGGCCCTGCCACCAGTGCTTGACACCACCAGAAGGACAAGTCTTAACACTTCTACTGCAAAGTATGCGTCTTCTTGAATACAGCAAGCTGCCAGGTATCTGAGTCTATTGAAATCTCGCCTGAAAGGTTCAGCGTCCTGAGGGCCTTCTTCAGTACTTCACCCCATGTCTTCCTGCGTCTCCCCTACTTCCATGTGCTCTGTCCACTTTGAGAGATCAGCACTTTTTTATGGCGTTGTCAGCATCCATCCGCATCACATGAAACTAAACTAGGTTATACTTTCCCAAGACAGGTGCATTTCAGTAAAATAGAACCAAGGAGCATAAAATTAATTGTGAAACCAACTTCTAAACCAAACTGACATTCTTGCAACAGAAACAAGTGTAAATACTCACTTTCAATACTAAATGTAGAATGAGTTTTCCTATCATTCCCTAAAATTGATGTAAAAACTGTATGGAATCCAAAGGTGAGACCTGTTTGAGGGGCGACAAGGACAAGTGAAGGACCAATGCCACACCAAAAGCCTAAGATACCTTCTTGTTGAACAATTCTGACCCCTGCTGAGAAGATTGATTTATATACCTGAAAGTTTGGAAAAGAAATTAATTAATGACGACAGTGATGACAATGGTAACGGTGATGATGATGGTGGTGAGGACAATGGCGATGACAGTGGCGATGATGATGATGATGACAAAAGTAGCAATGACAAAGGCAATGGTGATGGTTATAATGATGATGATGATGGCGACAACTGTGGTGGCAACGACCATGGTGACGGCTGTGGTGATGACCATGGTGACAACCGTGGTGATGACGACAATCATGGTGATGTCAGCAATGTTAGCATGCACTCAAATGTAGCAAAGAGTGACAAAAAATGTCCTCTCTTATTTTTTTTCCGAGAGTCTGCACAGAAATTTCTTTGTATACAAATTTTTGTCTCTCTTTGCAAAGTACAGGTACAATTATGTGAATAACCATTACTCAAATGCCATACTGGCACAAAGGTAAATAAAACACCAGTTTTAAGGGTGTATTACTTAATATTTTATCATGTATTTAAAATGCTTTTTAATTTTGAAGAGCAAATACCCCCATTTCACACAAATGGTGTGTAATTTGAAATGATTTTAAATTTAAATTTTTCTGGCACAGAAAATATGAATTCATTAAACAAAAGTATTTATGTAATTAACCAATCATGAAATTTAAGACAAATGGCATTAACCTTGTTCTCATTTTGCCCTTCTGTACACAAGTTGTAGCTTGTGTAAACACAACTTTGGGGAAACCTCAGTGTACATAGCTACACACATACACACACATATACACAAAAGATCCTTTAGTCTTGTTGAAGACATACCAAAGCTTAGTGCTGGTGCCATGATAAAATGCACCAAATACATTCTGTGAAGTACAGAGTCAAGCGGATCCTTTACTTTTGTCAAGGACATGACAACCTCTCAGCTACTCATGCCATGATAAAATGCACTGAGCACATTCTGTATAATGGTCAATGTTAAGAAAGGAAGGTATCCAGCTGTAGAAGCCAAACCAAACATGGAACATAAGTGAAATATGGTCCTAGGTTCCATCAAAGAAAGCAGAAACCCCAAATAAGAAATGTCACCACAAAGAAAACAGCCTAAACAAAAGAAAAAAAACCCATTATGATGCATGTACACACACGTGCATACACACACACACACACACACACACCATTGTAATCTTTCATATGAGAAAAAGAAAAGAGTAGTGCCTTACCTTTGGTTCACCTTGTGCCACAAACCTTGTCCTCAATAGATCGATGGGTTGGACAACTACAGTGGACACAGCCCCTGACATTGAACCACAAACCAAACTGATCAATGGCTTGTTCTTAGAAAAGAACTCATTCGGGACACAATGATAGGTTAATTTAGAAAAAAATTCATATGAAGAAAACTGGAAAAGAAAACAAAATCACAATATAAAATACAATAGACAGGTGCAGGTGTAACTGTGAGGTTGAGAAGCTTGCTTCCCAACCATGTAGTCTTGGGTTCAATCCTACTGTATGGTAGCTTGAGCAAGTGACTTCTATGAATGCCCAGGGTCAACTAAAGCCTTGTGAGAGGAGTTGGTAAATAGAAACTGAAAGAAGCCCATAGATATACATGTGTGCATATTTATATATGTGTGTGTGTGTTTGCCTCCCGCCACCGCTTGACAACCAGTGTTGGTTCATTTATGGCCCATAACTTAGTAGTTTCACAAAAGAGAACAACAGAATAAGCACCAGACTTTAAAATAATCACTGAGTTGATTTGTTCCACTAAACTCTTGAAGGTAAGGCCCCAGCATGGGCACAGTCCAATGACTGAAACAAGTAAACAGTAAAAGACAACTAATAACCAAGTATTGGGAGCTATTCAGTTGACATTAACACTTCATCATCATCACCATTTAACAGCTGTTTTCCATGACGGTTTGACTTGACTACTAGGGTCGATGAAATTGATTAGTCCCCTCCCCCAAAATTTCAGGTCTTGTGCCTTTAGTAGAAAGAATTATTATTACTACCGTCATAAGTAGTAGTAGTAGTAGTAGTAGTAGTAGTAGTAATGAGAAAATAAGTTTTGTAAGAAACAATGTCTTTCAGAAATCCCATGTTATTTTGACACAGGTACCAGTAAGATACCTAGATTAGTTCAATAAACTGTGTTCACTCTAAGAAACATTCTGAATTCAAAAGCCACCGAGGTCGACTTAGCCTTTCATCCTTTCAGAATCGATAAAATAAATACCAATACTGGGGTTGATGACTAGCTCCCTCCCCCCAAATTTTTAGACCCTGTGCCTCTAATAGAAAGGATTATTAATTGTTGTTGTTGTTATTATTATTACCTCTGCCTTAGTGAAGGTGGATGTCTCAAGAACCGCTGGATGGATTCAAATGAAATTTTCAGGGATGTTTTGCTGCGTGACTGGCACAAATTAATTATATTTTGGGATCAATCCAGTACCGGACAAGGGTTCTGGATTATGTATTATATTTACTTTACATGAAGTATTACGATCCTTCAAGTCTTTTTTCTGATCATCTCCCTTGAAAGAACACTCTTGGTTTCCAACTAAGTTATGGCAGCATCGTTGTCTCCAAAGTTTTAATTTTCATTTCTCTATTAATTATACTCACGTCTATCTTAGTAGAAATTGATGGATAAAGAAATCAAACTACGAACCTGCGAGATTAGGGATGCTCAGCTGGAGAGGATTTCAAGGGACAAGCCTGTGTGACGGCAATGGTAATGAAGATGATGATCATCACAACAATTTAAAATATCGAAAGAGTTAATGACTGTTATGAAAACTGATAGTGTTAACACCATGTGACACAATTTTTGTCCTTGTGTAGTAACTGCTATTTCCAATTTGGTCACCCCTAAGAAAGTATGAAAAATGGCTATTTCCCTCAAACATTTACTGAAACCCCCAAAGAATCCCTCTCAACACATGGCTATGATGCTGTTCTACTGCTCCTGAGCAGAGAAGCACATATCATCAGCCACTAAGGGGCATGCTCAAATGGTTAAGGTCAAGCAGTTGACAAGCAAACCTGTGGTATTTAGCAGAATTTTTTTTTTTATATATATACCCAGACCTACTACCCATTTTCTTAGGAGTGGGTAGCCACAACAAGACACACACCAGGCATTCCATCCATTTCCCAGTTCAAAGAGGTGAGCTGGAAAATTAATGGAATGCTTGTTGTGTCTTGTTGTGGCTACCCACTCCTAAAAAAAAGGGGAATAGGCCAAGGTATATAAAAATAATAATAATAATACATGCTATATTTCTACTTCAGCAACTCAGCGCTGAATGTCTGAAATGTAATGTAATGGAAAAAAAATCAGTTTCAAAATATTGAAGTCCAGGTCACAAAATCAAAGTTTGAAGGGAATAGTAGCCATTTCCTTTGGTTTCTAGATAAAAGCAAATACAAAATAACACTTACTGACCAAAGACAAAAAAAAATTTGTTACACAGTGTAATGAGAAGGATAATGAACATGATTAATGAGTGACAGTGGTGATAAGGGGATCACCACAAAACGGATTATTATGACAACAATGGCAAGGATGGTGATGATGGTGATGATTATGCAATATGTTACTTACTTGCACCATCCCATAAAAGACAGTCAGAAACTGAGCAGGAATGTGGCCCTTCCATAATGCCTTCACACCTTCCTCTTTTGACATTGTGACAATGGTATGCAGGAAACCATGGTATTTAGAGCCAATGGAGAACTTCGATACAGGTTCAATTTGAAGCTACATGGAATATACATACAAACATAATCATCTTCATCATTATCATTTAATTATTATCATTATCATATAAAAACATCATTAGTTTTATTTTGATTGGTGAATTTTTATTTTTAATCAAAAAATTTCTTATTTGTTCTCTTCCCAGGCAATGGGAGTGATAAGATTTATATGCATGCGAACAAAATATCTAGAGGATTTAGTTACCTCTTTTTACATTTCCAGTTCAAATATTGCTTGGGTCAGCTTTGCTTTCCATGTTTTCTGGGTTAATAAAATAAATATCTGTCAAGTAATGAGATCAACTGAATCACTTATTTTCCTTCACAAAAAAAAACTGTGGTTTTGTGATTGTGCAAGAAATTCTTAGCCATCACTATTTGCAACATGTTAGGTCAGATCAGGTCAAGCCAACAGAAGACAGACTGGTCTTCTCAGCTGACGGGTTTCATGTTCATACCATTACTGTGATGTGTATTTGAGAAATGTCACCCAGAGAAAAGGCCATTCAACTGACTGAAATGAAGTTGCTCAATGACATACTTGAAGCACTAACCCACAGACATACCATCTCCATTCTTTTCCTTTTGCAATAATACATCAGTCTTGTATGGTGTGCAAAGGACATAAGCTTTGCCCGTTCCTCTAGATTGAGAAAATATTTAAAAAAATTAAATATAGGAAGAAGTGGCATGGTCAGATCGCAAAAAAGTTGAGATACTGAGGTGGATAGCAATATATTGTGTGGGAGATACATCCCACGTAAACCAACAAAGGCTCAAAAGAAGCATAATGATGAAGATTACCACCACTGTTAACATAAGGTTGTAAAGATAACTGACCTGTAATCGGATTTTGACAACATCCAAGGGTTGCAGAAGGAGTCTTGAGACAGCTCCTGAAAGGGCACCAGCAAAAGCATAATCGTAATATGTCAGGTGATGGTCTTGATTAGGGTTGTAGCCAACCATTGATAAAACAGGAGATATTCAGATCCAATGCACATGGAGTCAGAGAAATGAATTCTGTAACAAAAGAAACAAATATTATACACAATGAAATAGTCATTTCATATACACACAGACATTATATATATGTATGTATATATATATATATATATATATATATATAAAACAAAGGATGTCTGTGTGTAGTACATATGTATTTCTACAGTTTTCAACCAATTTTCACCAAACTTTACACACATGACTTATTTGCCAAGAATGGTCATGCACTGTAACATTTTGCCCAGAGCTCCCGCTAAAAGCGAGAAATTGGGAATAACAATGTTTTACATGTGTTTCTCTCTAAAAACTTCTGCAGTTTTCAACCAATTCTCTCCCTTGTCTCTTTTCATTTCTCTCTTCTCATTCTCGGTTTCTCTTGCATACACAGTCTCTCCCACCCTCTGTAATAGTTCCTCTCTTTAACTCACTCACACACTAACCTCTGTCTACAAACTGACTTATGTGTATTTCAACTAGTCATGCATAAAAATCTCTGTTGTTACGGTTTTCGTACGTTCTCCCTGAAAAATAATTTAGTTATTTTTAATTTTTGCTCACCCAGTGTGTGTAAATTCAGTTTTGCCAAATCTCCTAAAAGCCGACATCAGCATATTTTAATTTTGTTGTGCATAAATATCTTTGTTTGTACAGTATTTGTACATTCTCCCCACAACATTACATTTTAAAAATTTTTTGCACTCCTATTTGAATACACTATTTACATTTCTCCTATCAGAAAACATTATGCATGTCATCGTGCATGTGTATGTATGACTGCTGTGGGCCACATACAGTCGATAAAGATTTCAGCCACACCACTGAGCAGTCATGCATTAGAAAAAGCTATCCTAAAGTGGATCAAGTTTTTTTTCACTCAAGCTATTTTCTTCTAGAGCATTATATGCTCAAACGGAGTTTGTAAGTTCTGTCTACAAATCAACTTCCTTCCGCTGTCAGTCTGTCTGTCTGTTCCCTGCGCATTCTCAAACAGCTCAACCAAATCAAAGAAAATTTTACAAGGTAATAGTATCAGACCTCATGAGTGTCAACATGCAATTTTTTTTTTTTTTTCATTTTGATTAAAACAATATAACATTGGAACTGGTTTGGTATTATGTATCAAAAGTGAAAGAATAGGCTCTATATTGTAACTAGCAAACGCACCCATCCTTTGGATGGTTTAAGTTGCTTTGGTGATATATTTTTCAACAAATAATTGAACTACCAAGGTTTATGAGTAGCACGGCAACCTACATTTCTGTTTAGTCTAGGAACAGAAAACCAAATTGAAGGCTGGTTATTGTGGAGGTCATTGCACTTTAATGATCATAGAACATATAAGCTTGCAAGTGATGCAAAGTAGAACTACTGAAGTGTTTTGAAAGTAGATTATGGATAATGTCTACAAAATATAGTTGCTTTACATGAAAGCGAAATTTCTTGTCAGAAACAACCACATAAATGGTGTAAGGAAATTTTAGGAAGACGTTGAAACTTCCCTTCTGCAAGTTAATTTTATTCAATAGCAAAGGGAGCTATTTTTTTGGAGAGAAGTATGATTGGTACATTAAAAAATGGCAATATAATCCCTACTTGAAAAAGTAGAGGTAAAGGAATTTATTTGCTATGTGCTTACAGTGTACGACCACTCAGAAATTGACTTCATTGTGTCAGTGTATGTATGTTGAATGACATAACAAATGGCTGGAGGTGAAACTCTTGACAAAAAACAAATAGGTGCTGGCCAAGGTATATAAAAATACACATTTACTGTTCAACAACCAGTTCATAATTATCGCAGCAGTTGCAAGGAAGTTACAATTACATATTTACCCTTAAATTAATGGAGTCTCAAGACAGAAGTGAGATGAGACTTTCCCAAGATCAGCAAAGGCAAGACACAACACATCAAATTGAGTCTCAAGGCAGAAGCAAGATGAGACTTTCTCAAGATCAGTAAATACATGCACATACCCACCACCCCCAATTTTCCATGACAAGCTGGGGCCTGGAATACTTCAAATGGATGCATGACATGTTGCTTAGTCAAATTAGCCCATTATTCACTCCTCAAATGCTTTCTCATCAATACTGCACTTTCCCATATCACCTGTTTCAACATAACTGTAATATATATTCAAACTATACCATTTTAACCGCAAGCAATGCCAGATATCTCTGCTAGTGTGTGTGTATATACACACACA
>NC_068987.1:103882653-103885377 GCF_001194135.2 Octopus bimaculoides
TATTATATGTATTTCTTTTCTCTTAGTTAATAATTAACTCCGACAAAATAAATTGGTTAATAGATACCAGGGTAGCAAAGATCACAAAATGACTGTGGTGTAACTCCTGCTTATGAAGTAGAGACTCCCTGTTATTTTGGGTAATTGAGTAAATATAAAAATTTAATAAATGGAGTAATAAGCATATGTCAAATGAATTCTTTTATTTCCAACATATGTTTCGAAGATTACAAATAGTTCCTTCCAAAGGAATATGTTGGAAATAAAAGAATTCATTTAACATATGCGTATTACTCCATAGGAGAGTCAAACAAATCAGCCCCAGTACATATTTTTGAGGTCTGGTACTATGAATCTTTCTTGCCAAATCACTAACTTATGAGTAAGTAAAAAAGCTAACATAGGTTGTCAAACAGTTGAAAGGGACAAATACAGCCACAAAGATACACCCACACACACATACAACAGGCTTTCAAACAGTTTCTGTCTATCAAATTCACACTCATAAGGCATTGGTTGGCCTAGGGCTATAACAGAAGAATTTTCCCAAGGTGTTATGCAGTGGGACTGAACTCAAAATCTTAACAAAACAGCCATGTAAAATTATCTATTTACATTTGCCATTTACATTGTTCATTTCAGGTGACTGAGTTAACTTTTAGAAACATTTTATTTCCAAGAATTCAGTCTTTCTCAAATGTGGATAGCGATTCTCAGAAAATTATTTTAACCTTTTAGCATTTAAACTGGCCATATCCAGGCCAAACACTCTACCTGTTTTATGTTCAAACTAGCCAGATCTGGCCACTCACACCTATCCAAAAATGTCAGTCTAAAAATAAACAGTCACATCATCAATGACAAGATCTTAGTTTCACCTGTGGATTTTCTGTGAGTGATGAAGATGTCGAGATATTTAAATTGGATAATTCTGTTTCAGTGTATATTGAGCTGATGTAGGTAATTATATTCCATGAGGAAACAAAGTCAACAAGAGGAGGACACCTACTTAGTCACGCCAAGACATTTTTTTCCTCTTTTGTAGTGGTCTGGTCAGGGGAAAAGGGTTGTGCCCATGGTACACTAATCCACACCCCATTAAACACACACACTTTTCTAGTATTACAGTCATTGCAATAAAGAATGAAATCTTAGATAATCTCATTATCCAAGATGTCAGTATCAAGGTGTGTTTCTGTTGTTTTAAATACTGGGTGAATGTAGCATAACTAACAATTCTGAGCTGTGTGCTTTATTATATATCATTGCAGGTCTAAGTTAATTTAGCCATTTAGAACTGTATGCAGGGATTAGGATGTGGAACTTTTAGATAAGTTATTTTATGTAAGCTCTAATAAAACTAAGGTTAAGACAAACAGTTGACTATCTTACCTAACGATCTTACCAATGATCAGGTGGATGTAGACAGCTCCATAAAGAAGTGCCAATCACACAAAGTGGATGGAACTTATGGAAGATGGAGACCCAGGGATGGGACAAAGTGCTGAAGGACAATCTTAGGACACTGAAACATACACAGGAGATGACAAAGGATCGAGATATCTGATACCTTGTTATACTCAAGAAGACCTGTCTTCCACAGTAGACGTGTTAAGGCCGCACCCCCTGCTGAAAAGGATTGGCCTGCAAAAGCCCTGTACTGGTGCCACTTAAAAACACCCAGCACAATCTGTAAAGTGGTGGCGTTAGGAAGGACATCTAGCCGTAGAAATCAAGCTAAATCGGACTGGAACCTGGTGCAGCTTCCCAACTTGCCAGCTCTGGTCAAGCCGTCCAACCCATGCCAGCATGGAAAATGGACGTTAAAGGATGATGATGGTCCGTAGTAAAGATTGATCATATAAAGAAGGGATGGCGTTCTTGGACCATGCTGGGTCTTGCTTTTGTCAAGAGTGCTTTTATCAAAATAGGTGGAATCTTCCGTGCAATCAAAATACGAATATAACAATATTTACAGAACAAAAGAATGAATGGAATTTCACGAGACCCACTTTCTATTGTGGTGCCTTCTCTTCACAAAACTACTTCAATTTTTTGAACTTCGGACAAATACACACACACATTAGTTCATGTATGTACAATTAAAAAGAATATGGTATAAAAGCTTCCAGTTTCACAAAGATGGGTACATTGATAATAAAAATAATGTATTCGTTTAACTTTCTAATATTAATTGTTACATTATATGTTGTAGCTGTTTTTTTAAATGATTATATTCATCTTTTACTTACCTTAAATGGATATATATTTTTTTAACAGAAACCCAACTGTTTTCAAGTTTTCACCAGTAATCACTCCGACATGTGGTCCAAAGAATGTTGTTTCCTGGCCCTACTTTCTCTGCCGGTTCTACAGTGGCTTCTGCTTGTCGAAGGTATCTGGTCTCATACCACCTCAAGTCAGACACAGTTGATTCCTTCGTTTCTCCTCACCTCGTCTCTTCATGCAATTGTGCCCACCGACCACAACGCAAAGGCCCTGCGCTAACTACTCGACTAATGATGGCGAACCCAGCGGGTCGAAATTTTAATTACTTCAATAATCCTGTTCATGAAGTGTAACTTACATATATGGTTGTATTTTAGTTTTATATAAAGACTCATAGATAAGCTTTCTATAGCATAGCCTTTTTTCCAAAGTCCACTGTGTGTCACCTAAAGTTCTACAGCATGTTTGCACATGTAGCTAGCTCCCATTGATACA
>NC_068987.1:103885387-103886573 GCF_001194135.2 Octopus bimaculoides
AATATCAGGGGGGGGGGGGTTTACCTGGTTGTAGTGAGGCTGAAATTCAACGAAACGTGCACATGTTACATGTCAACTAACTGTGTCAAAACAGCGGAGAACAGCTCGAACCAATAATCTATATCAAGACTTTTTTTTAATGTCTTCAAACAAATAATTACGTTGAAATGAAAAGCTATTCCTTATATATATATAGACGCACGCACACACACGTAGTAAGTGTGTGTGTGTGTATATTAGTAATATCAGTAGTCTTTGTTATATAATAAGGTACCTGATTTGAACAAAAGTGTAAAACTGAAAGTATTTATAACATGCTACATTGAAAATCACTTTATTTTTTTACATATATATTTTAAAGGCACATGCACAAACACGCACACAAAGAGCGAATAGTAATAGAAAACCAGACAGACAGTTGCAAATACAAATATATATAAGATATAAAGATAACAACAGAGGTGACACTAGAGTGAATCGCCGACAGAAAACATAAAAAACAGATATTGAAGAGTTTAATGTTTCGCAGCAAGTAAACAATCCAATGTAACTGGTGGCCCACATTAGGAGTAATTTTATCGTTGTTTACCCCAAGGCTAGCCCCAATTTTGAGCAGACCTGATATATATATATGTGGGGAGGGGGTGAGTCTGCCCACCACCGCTAGACAACCTGTGTTGGGGTGTTTACGTCCTCGTAAGATTGCGGTTCGGCGAAAGAGGCCGACAGAATATGAAATGCTTAAGTACCAAGCTGTTACACAAAATTAATAAGCACTAGGGTCCATTCATTCGACTAAAAAATAAAAAATTAAGGCGATGCCCCAGTATGGTCGAAACAAGTTTAAGATTAAAGGTATATATAATGTATATATAATATGGTGTTCGGCGCTTCACTTTCACTTTTATAACAGCAGACTGGCAAAAACGAAAGTGAAGCGCTAAATTCAAAGTTCTCTATCTTTTCCCACTTTTATATAATAAAAGTAATGTGAATAGTTTCGGTACAAGAGTCATACATATTACAGCACAATAAGTGAGAAGGCTTGCTTAAGTAAAAAGTATCGTAAATATCCCTCTGAAATATCCCACCTTCACTTGCGCCTTTAATTCCCCTTAAATTATACCCCAGTTCGAGTGCCCACACAAGTGAGTTCCCAGAAGGTACTACTAAAGCAGCGCGGACC
>NC_068987.1:103886679-103935587 GCF_001194135.2 Octopus bimaculoides
AACCCTAACCCGCGTGTGCAAATGAATACGTGTTTAGGGTTAGGGTTAGGATTAGGATCGACCACTCACGACTAGCTAGCGCGGACGCGCGACTGCGCGTTCGGGTCCGCGCTGCTTTAGTAGTACCGTAGAATACCAGGTACCCGGTTCATTGAGAATTAATCCATACCTGTCCACTTAGTGCTGCCTTCTTCCGCTAAAATGAGGAAAACTGCTGTTGATGACTAGAGTTATTATAAGATTATTGTGGAGGATCGAACCCGCTCTTGACCAGCCCAATTCTGCGTAGGAGGGTCCATTCGTGTAGGTTTCAATCTGAAACGATCTTGGTACTATGTTACAAGGTGAAGCTTTGACTACAGCGTGACTTTTCCTCTGCCGTGGAAGGACCAGTGCAGCGCATCGTACATCAGTAAATAGTTATGATTAAATACGTTACTTCCATTGTTTTGATTGAGTCTCTTAGACGTTGGTTTTCCATGCGGATGACGTCTCTGAGAATGTAATTTCAATGATTTGCTACTAAGGAAAAAAAAATGATGTACCAGCCAAATATTACTATTTAATCGACTCTACCCCTATCTCAAACGCGGGATCAAGTGTCAAAGTTACAAATCAATCACAACGTAAGAGAATATATAATAATTTACCTTCAGCCACTTCCTGGTTCATCTGTACTATTAGCCAACCCGAAGTAATACCCTCTTAGCACATGTCACCTCTGCGTACTGTCATTGCACATTCACGCAATATATATATGTAATTTACGGAGGATTGCGAGGGTCAAAATTCAGAGGTTGTGTTTTCACTTGTTATAATTCTTTCACATTATTAATCGACAAATATAATGATCGAATTAGGAAAATTAAGATATAAACACCAAACGAAATAAATAGAAAGTTCACGCCATATCATGTCTGAATTCGAAATCTGATCATCATTGATTTTTTTTTTTTAAGTTACAGTTTACTCAATACTTTCGAAAGGTTACAAAATTATTTGTTTCGTTTTGCTCTTCCGTACTTTCACGCTGTAACTAAAGTTGAAGCAAAGCGATTACAACTTTTTTTTTTAATTTCATACTTAACTTTGATCTAAATGAATAAACTTAAAATATATTGGAAAAAGAAGACTGATAATAATGAGAATAATAATAAATTCTTTAAAATTTACTTTTAATCCGAGTCGAACGGATTTGTACGAAGCCGAACGAAGTTAAGGACCGGAAGCGTGCTTGACGCGTGCGCCCTTTCGACTCGTAGCACACGAGGTCTTCAATGATGGCGGCCGACAACGATGGTTCGGAATTGAAGAAAAATAAGAAAAAGGCAGAGAAAACCTTGCAGAATGGTATCGAAGATGATGCCGAAGAAGAACCTAATTTCAGTGACCCGGAGGGATTTGTAGATGACATTACTGAAGAAGGTGATATCTGTAGTTATTTCCCCCATCCAGTCTCCTACTCCGGCTTGTTGCAATGGCGGGAGGAGTGGGATGAGTTTCGTCGCACTCCCCCCTCACTTTCTCTACTGTCTCTCTCCTCATTTCTTTTCCTTGATCTCTTAGTCTATCAACTCTCTCTTTCCCTCCATATTTTATACCTATATGCCTATTTCGTTTATCTTAAAAGTATATCGTATGTATTTATTTATAAACCCAAGTTGGATTTATATTCTGTATTCATCCATGTATATATATATATATATATTGGGATATATACATCTATATCTGTGTGTGTATGTTCAATATACTTCTCGAATCATAGGACTAGAATGTCTCACTTCCTCCAACACTGTCTACATGTCAGCTGGTTTTCATGGCAGGCGACAAGTGTCTGCATGTGGGTTGAAAGAAGCAAACTCGACAGAATATATTAAGCTCAAAACCGGTCTTCGAGTTACGAGAGAGAGAAATGGACAACATCAAGTACCAGTGATGTCCTGGAAACGATTCCCTGAACTATGGGTGCTCCGTCTAAGTTGTGTCCATTCTTATGAAATTCACATCACGTGTCGCTGCTTCTATTTTATTCGTTACGCTTTTACTTGAAACCATCATTAAAAGCTGGTGGATGGTACAATCGGTAGAGCGTTGGACTAGATTCCTTGCGTTTATTTACGATCTAAGTTCAAATCCTTCTGGGATTGAAAAAATTTATACAAGTAGACCATATAATGCGTCAGTTTCTAGTCCAGTGAAACCGTCTTTCGGCCTCAATATTCTTAGCATTGTCCCTATGTTAGGTACTATTCAAGAAGAATAGTACCCCTATGTTAATCTAATAAAGTATCAATAATATATTGAGGGTATTGATTCAATTGACTCTCCACTCCCTCTTAAGATTAGTCGTTTGTCATTCTTAGACATTACTCTGAAGTGAGTTTCTATTATAAAAGAATTTATTAACACATTATCTAATATTACTTTGAAGTAGTAATGTGTAATTTGTAGAAGAATTAACTACTATTCTAGAAGGCGAACAACTGCGTCAAAGCTCCCTCAGTGGCTCATGTGTGTGTGTAGCTGCACTGGTCGAAAGCCTTGTAGAAATCAGTATGTGAAATAGTTTACCATGGTAGCTCGCATCTCAATCTAATGTAAGGGGGGTCGTTGATATTTCTTTGGTCCTGACGTACTAGCTAACCTGTTAGTACACGGCCGACTTTCCTCGACCAACTTGTGAAAGGTATGGTACCTTCGTAATTTTTAGCGGCTTATATCTGATTCCCTTAGTCTTGATTTAGATATAAAATAATCTCTATGTTAAAGATTAGAATCCAACTCTGTCATCACTGGTGCTCCCTGCAAAATATTCCACTCTCAACTGTCGGTATATCAACGTATCTAGGCATAGTAGCACTGAAATTTAACCATCCGTGATAGATTACTGACAGGTCCAGGAGACCGAAGGTTAAGGGAATTTCTTAACATTGAACCTTTTTATCCCTGGCTTTTATAGTTCCTCGAAGGTTAACTTTATGATGGTAATAGGCTTCGTTTAACAGGCCATCAACTCTTATCTCGCCTTCAACTAAAACCGAATACTTGGGGCGATTTAATCGACTTCCCCATCCCTCAAAAATTACCGATCTTAAACTAAAAGTAGAAATTTATTATTATTGTATGTTTTCGAATTGTACTAGTCCGATAAGTGATTTGATCTGAAACAACTACATCCTAGAAGAGCCACGTTAGGTATATAAGAGCACACAAAAGCTATTGTGTTCACATCGCGTATTCTTCAATAATAGATTCTTTTGTGAAGTATCAAATTTTTGTCGCTCTTCTGTGGCCTTCTCATTGACTCATTTTCGCCATCTCGGCTACTTGTAACTGCTATATGTGGTTGATGATAAAATTGATTCGGGTAAGGTTGTCGAATACGTACATAACCTCCTGTGCAAGACAAGAGATCGTTTAGAAACGACGTGCCGGATTCCTCTGATATCCACAAAAATTCTAAAGTGTTTAATTGTTTATAGAATATACTATAAAAGACTAAGTCAAATTTATTAGTCTTAGTAATCACGGACTGGAGTGGTGGCTTCGTGAAGTTAAAACGTGCGGAATCCTCGAATATCTGCAAACTTTCTAGTGCTGTTTTATGTCTATAAAATGTACCATAAAACAGTAATTAACTCTGTTTAATTTATCCTAGTGGTCACTTAGGTAAAAAGATTTATTTGTGAGTGTAGAATGTTTTATACAGTCCCTTTTGTTTTATACCTGATTTCGTACAATTTGATAACTTTAACCAACTAGCAGTTAAAGTTGGCATATGGTATCACCATCAGCAGAAGTTGGGATGTGGCCGTTAATGGTAGTGGGGAGAAATTTAGAAGACGGCTATGTTGTGTCATCGTATGGTCTCATAATTAATGACCAGTGTGGCAATAGAGGTAGACGAGAGTGGATAGTAATTAATGTAACCGACACTCGTGTTACAGAACATACTAAATGACTTCGTTCTAAGAACGCCTACACGGCCCATCATTTTATCCAGGTTTTTTTTTATGTGTATAGTTTGAGGGAGATTTAGCTGCTATTTCTTATAGGACGAGCGATCATATTGAAGTTTTGTCGTTGACTCGTAAGGCTAACATATGTCGAGTCGCAGTTACAGGTCTACTTCAAAGTTATAATTTAAACAATAATGTGATGGTAACTTAAAATCCTTTATATTATTATATCTTCTCACTCTGATTTCTGACATAAATGAGCTTTTTTCTTCTTCCTGTTTTCTCTTCTCTCGATAATTCAGTTTTTATATAATTTTAACCGGTCATTACAGAAAGAACAACAATGCGATGTTTAAATTTCTCATTTCCACCTGCTGTTTCTAGTTTCGTAAACGTTGAAACTACTTGGTCATGTCACAAAGGTGTTATATTTATTCATGTATATAACTTCACATCTACACCGGCTTCTCTCTCTTGCTTACTAAGCAGGTGTTAGCTTGAGGATCTCTAACTAGCAGAACTTTGGAAGTAATAATTACTTAACGAGGGGTACTCCTCTCTCTCTATATATATATATATCTATATATATATAGAGAGAGAGAGAGAGAGAGGAAGATGCATAGATATGCATGTATAAGTCTGATGTGTAATTTAAGGGGCTAAGTTGCTATTTCTAGCAGAGCAGACAGTTATATTGAGGTTCTGTTATGTTGTAAGGCTAACCATATGTCTGGTGACAAATAAATTCTGGTTTACCTGTCCATCTGAAGGTCCAGTTAAGACATGTAACTGAATTTTTGGCTTTTGCACCTAATTTGTTACTTATGATTGACTTAGTCTGAAGTGTCAAACTGCTTTTCCTGATGGCCAGGCTACTCCTGGTTCCATAATACAAACTTTTCTTTATTAAAGTGCTCTGATATAAAACCTTCCATCAAAATATTTATGTTCCAAATGCTGGTAAAAGTTATTTCACTAAATTCTTCATTGAGAAAAAGGCAGTGTATTTCAACAGAAATAGAGGAACAAACTGTTTAATTTTGTCGTATGCCATATGTTACACTGTTTAGCCTCTTGTCAAAACAAACCAAACCTCACATGCATTCCAGACAAAGCCATCCTGTTTTATCAAGTACTGTATTGTCTAATGCATTAAGACAACAAGGTATGCTTTGAAGGAGATTTGAATGGTATTTCTAGCATGTCAAGCAACCATGTAGATCTGATACAGGGAATCTTTCAGCATTGAAAGTGTGTAATTTGTGTTGTATATGTTGTTGAGAAAAATAATGACTCATTATTTTTTTTCAAACAGATATGCAATTATATTGAATTGTTTTTGTCTTATGGTCTAAAGTTTTTTTGTTTTTGTTTTTTTTTGCTTTAAACCCCCCCCCCCCCATCTAAAACCTAATTGCTTCAAATTTGAGTGCTGGGGAATAAACGGTATCTTCACCTTTGGTGGAGACGGATAGCTATCTCACTTGGCTTGTGCCATATGTTAATTTTCTCTTGTATCTGAATTCTTTTGCGTGTACAAGTGGTGAGAGTGAGGCAGTCCTTAGCTGAAACTACTCTCTTCAACTTTTACTTTGGTTCTCTAGTACCAAGTGTATGTATAGAGTTTATTTGTGAATTAACTTGTTTTCATTAGGCTGCCAATTATTTCAACATGTCATGTCAGTGTGAAAATACTTCTGCATTGTTCAGTGGTATATTTAGTGATTGCTCTTTTTCTATTTTCTTTTTCTTCCTTAGGTAAAATGTAGATTTTTGGTTATTTCTGGCAAATTTTTTTCAGCCTTTGTTTCATTATGTATTCTGTGCCACTTTTTTGTTTAACGCCTCAGACTCCCACATATTTTTGTGTATAGATTGATCTGTGTCACCTGCATTTCTTGTTCAGTGACTCCTCTAATCTAGCCTTAGCTGTTAGTGCCAACCACTATTTAGGGATTCAAGGACAACTCCCCAACTCCTTTGACATTTTCCTCAGGACCACTGCTCTAGCCTACTTAAACTTTTTTAGGAGGCAATTACCTGGTGGCGTAGTCGGCCCAGAACCTTAGTTTTATTTAGTGGCACTGCCATTTCAACCAGATTTTTTTTTTTTTTTTTAAATTTCTAATTTACCATTTTTTTAAGACTAGTATGTAATATAAATAGTTAAGGAACTGAACTCTATTGTGAGTTGACAGTATTTATTGCTTTTCAATCAGTGTTTCTATGTCTCACTTCAATTTTTGCAAAAATGATGCACCCCTCCCATGAATAGTCAGTGTGCGTGTCTGTATATTTATATATATACATATACACACACAAACACACATTGTTTTGTCAGACAAATGAGAAAGGAGTGCGTGATACATGTAGAATATATGGCATTTTTTTTTTTTAACTAAACTGAAAGTTTGATCGTAAGTAGTTTCACATAATTTTGGAACCCATCATGAGACAAAGTCTCAGTTTCAGCGAAACAAATATATCAATTCAAAAGAAGTTTTATTTATGAATTTACTGCAAGTATTATATGCATTTCACCTTGTTCTGAAGCCCTACGCCCCACCAAAATATTACCATGCCCTACAAGTAGGTCATGTACCACACACACACACACACACACACACCTTGAGAAACACTTTTGAGGGAAATATGTACTAGATCATCAGAGAATATTACCTGAGATGGCATATTTCCATGAAATTAGATATAAGCACTAGCTTAAGATCTTTCTTTCTTTGTGAGCTGAGGGAAGCAGTTAGTTTATGAGTTTAATAATTTTATGATAGATGTAATCTCAGCTTTACTACCACAGTACTGTAGTGCTATGGTTGCAACATATCAACCAAGCAGCTACCCCTATAAACACCTCGCTATATCTTCTGTTTGTCCATTCCGTGTAAGTTGAATCAAGCTCACATTCACTTATTTCTTATTCTTCCTCAGTCTCTAAGTGGTTGCTTGACTTGCTCAAAATAGCATCCAAATTATCCTCAAACACCACACCCAACCATCTTGAAGAGGTGGGACTTAATGGATAATGCAAATCTTGGTTAAACTGCCTGAAAATAAGATAGGATGGCCATAACTGGAACATCTTTCAAGATAGATCTGTCTGAACAGAGCTTCCAATTTTGGGTTCATTGACAACAGTAAATTACTTTTATTCAAATCTGTGTTTAGGTTTTTGCCAATCTAGCTTGACTAGTTTTGTAAATTTGCTTACTACAGTCGTGGGAGGTTTTTTGTGTAGTTGAGTAGTTAAGGTGTTAGGGCTCACAGTCATTAGGTTGTGGGTTCAATTTCATGCCTAGGTGGTATCTTGTATCCTTGAGCAAGGCATTTCATTTCATGTTGCTCTAATCTAGTGCAGCCTTCTCTCCTTATGTCAAAACAAAGGTCCTTTAGAACAGAATTATCATTTTAATTTAATGTCAATTTTCCATGCTGGCATGAGTTGGAAACCAGTGAGCCTCATAGCTGCATTAAACTCTAACATCAGCTTTGGCATGGTTTTTTGGGGGCTGGATGCCCTTAGTGTCAAAGGAATGCCACAATCTGACATTCCAGTTGAGAACTTTTTCTTCCTAAGATATAAAGTGTCTAGGATGATGATTCTCAACTGTTTTTTGCTTATGGGCCCCGTTGATTCCTGTTTTACTCTACTGGACTGCCATTGTCATTTGGTGTATACAAAAAAATCTTCCAGTACTTTTATATTTAAATATATTCTAGGAATGGTATAAAAATATTAAAATAGTTTGTGTATTGTAGAAGTATAAGCAATTTAATACACATAATTTTCAACAATAAGACCTTATATGGAGATCAACCCAAACCTCCATGTGCCCTATTGACTTTGATTGAGAATCACTAATCTAGGACAACTCAATGTTTCCTCTTTTATTTAAGATGATAGTGTGATTTGCTGATGCTCCGACTGCTATTCTTAGCGGATCCAGTGACCATGAAAAGTCATTTATTTCTCAATCTGCCTAGAAATAGCCTAATCTCCCATAAATCCTGCTGTCTTATAAAGAGGAGGACACATTGGATCATGTAATTATGTAGTCCAAATAAAGATGTTCACAGCTAGAACAATAGAATTGATGGTGGTATTGTGTTACTGTTGAGTCTGGGTTATCTCTGGCTCAGGAGACCTGTAATCAAATATGCACCTGCCATGATCATTCCATCTTTTTATGCAGACATAGTATACATAGGACTAAAATATTCAATGTATTCTTTTCTTATGAAAAGGGTAAGTGGATAGCAATTGTAAGTAGCTACACAGAGGCTCCACCATTTACTTATCACTGGTGGTGGGTTTTTCTTTAATCTTAAGTAAGGCCTGACTCATGCATATCTTATGATTAGACATTCTCTGACTATTCTATCTTTTATAGTGTGTTTACCGTTATCTGTGTCCTTTTTGAAGCTAGGTAGTAGAATATAGTTTGTTGAGAGTTGATATTTCTAGTAGCTCTCCAATGATGTAGAGGTTTCTTTACTGACTTGTTATTTAATCCTCTTTATCTCTTGTATGACATAAGTATATTTTCATAAAGACCATAGCTAATAACCTCCACTTCTTTCTCACTCCTTATAAATAAGTTAAATCTTGTCTTAGGTCAACTAGTGCTGATTGATCTGCACCAGGTTCACTTTAAGCATTTAGCCTTCCCTCTTGTAAGCTGGTGTTCAGTAATTCACATCTCTTGACATCTTACTCTGGAGAGCTTTGATTATGTGATACAATCACTGTTTTGGTTCATTTCAAGCAGAACTGTTACCATCAGTTTCCTAGTGCAGCTGCTGAAGACAGTTCTTTGTCAGTAATTCATCATCATTTCATGTCTGTCTTCCATGCTGGCGTGGGTTGACAGGAGCCAGCCAGGTAGAAGACTACACTAAGCTACTGTGTCGGTTTGGGCATGGTTTTTATGGCTGGATGCCCTTCCTAACTTAGCATAAAATGCACTGAACTATTGACTGGGTCATTGGAAACTTGTAACCAGCAATGTTTATTTGCCCACAATATGAAATGTTTATTCTTTTACTACTTTGTCTTGGGGCTATGGTCTTGCTGAAGGATCACCTTCAATAGTTTAATTAATTACATTTCAGTCAGGTACTTATTTTATTGACTGGCTGTGTTTTATGCAGAACTTTTTTTAATTTTATTTTTTTTTTTTTTAATTCATATCTGCCTCTTAGAATGTCATAGTGTGATTGTGTTTAGCAGTCTCTCCCTATATCCTGGACATGTATGCTTCAGTCATATATAGAATAACTATTGACTGGTTAGAGTTGCTTTGGTACTGTGTGCACTTATATTATGATGGCTGTTGATTGATGCATACTTTTGACTGGTTAGACCTGTTTTTATATTCTGGAGGTTAACCCTTTAGCATTTAAACCAGCCATTTCAAGCCTAAATATTCTTGCCTGTTTTATGTTTAAACCAGCCTGCCCTGGCCTCTTGCACCTAAATTACAATGTGATTCTGAAAACAATCGCATCATTGAAATCATGAAACTATAAGATAATGCATGGTTAAGTCAAAACAATATGAATAAATAATACATTTTACAGTATAATCTAAATGCTAAAGGGTTAATAAAAAATAGCAATTAGTTCAAAATGTGTGTGCGCCTACATCATCATCATGCGTCTGTTGTCCATGCTGGCATGGGTTGGACAGTTTGACTGGGCTGGCATCCTGGAAGGCTGCGCCAGGCTCCAGTCTGATTTGGCATGGTTTTCTATGGTTGGATACCCTTCCTAATGCCAACCACTCCAAGAGTGTAATGGGTGCTTTTACGTGCTACCATTACAGGTTCCATTCGTGTGACACCAGTATCTGCCGTGACTGATTTTGCTCAGCTTGATGGGTCTTCTTCTCAAGTACAACATAATTCCAAAGGTCTTAGTCATTGCTTCCATGGGGCCCAACACTCAAAAGGAACTCGGCCACCTCACCTCCATGAGGCCCAATGCTCAAAAGGAACTCAGCCACTTTGCCTCCGTCAGGCCCAATGCTCAAAAGGAACTCAGCCACTTTGCCTCCGTCAGGCCCAATGCTTGAAAGAAACCCAACCACTATGCCTCTTAACAGGTCTTTTTGGAAGCAGTGTTTTACAGCTGGTGCCAACCATTGTATGTACAGATGCAACCTATTTAATTTAAAACATTGGTTACACATAACTAGGGCATATTCACACAGGTACAGGCATAGCTGTGTGGTAATGAAATTCACTTTGTAACCACTTGGCCTATTCCAAGGCCCACTATCATGGCCAAGTGTCTTTTATAGGCTCAAGATGACCAATAAACTTAGGAGTGAAACTGTAAATGGAACCTATACAGAAGCTCATAGTGTGTATGCAAATATTTCACCAGTATGCAATATAATTTAACCTGTGATGACCAGTGGAATAAAAAAAAAAATCTCTTAATTGATAAACAGGTATGGATTAGTGCCAGGAAGAGCATCTAGCCATAAAATATTGTATCAAAAAGTATAGTCCAACTTGTGCCAGCGTGGAAAATGTCTGTGTTAAAATAAAGTGTTCCTCAAGGTGGGTGGGGCTTTGCAGTATTTTGGTGTAATGTAGGTTACTTCAGAATAGAGTGTAAGTAACAAGTGAATACAACTTGCGATAGCGTTTTTGTTAAAACTTCTAATGAATATGTGGGCTGCCTTTTTTTTTTCTTCTTAATAGCTGTGGGTTGTGGGACAAAAAAAGTTTGAGAAACATTGCATTAAAATGACGATTATGAACAGGCTTCTGCAGTTTTTGTCTGCCAAGTTCTATGTGAGGCATTGGTTTATCAAAGGCCACAGCAGAAGGGACTTGCTTAAAGTGCCATACAATAGGACTGGATGTGGAACTACTTTCTGAAGTGAAATTCGTAATCACATGTCCATGTTATATAAAATGAAATTAATCCTGGAACCAGCAGCTCTTTCTAAAAGTATATCAGCATCAAGAATTTTGACAAGTTCGAGGCATTTATTGATTCCTACCTGTGCTGATTTAGTATAGCAGCTAAAACAAATTTAGATAAAATATTGGTTCTTAAAATTTTTTGTTCATTCAGCTAAATGTGTTCTTTTTTTTTTTATACTTATCTCAGAACTAATTGGAGACCTGCTGAAGGAAAAACCAACAGAATATGATGGCTTTGATTCTGTTGTTGTTGTTGACAATGTTCCAATTGTCGGCCCTGAGAGGTTTGAGAAACTACAGAATGTTATCAGAAAGTTTTTCCAACGCTTTGGCAAGATCAGAACCGAACATTATCCAATGGAAAATGGCGAAAACAAGGGGTGAGTATTAAATGTTGCTGTTTACAGATTCATATAGTCAGGGTTGCTTTCTTTGGTTTTGTTTTCATCACATCTTTTTTCTGTCCATTCACTGTCCCTTCATTTTAGGTGACTATACAGTTTTCCCATATGTTCTATAGAAGCAGGAAAGAAGGTACATGTGTGATTGTATGGATTTTTCTTTGTAATCGCATTGTTTTGAATTTCGTCTCTGTGACACCTTGGACAAGTATCTTCATCTTCAGGCTGACCAAGTTGTGTGTAAAACGTGTAGGCTGAAACTGTCTGGAAGCTTGTGTGTGTGTTAGTCCAAATGTTGGCATTCTACATCTTTGCTTGTTGCTGTCTGAGCAAAAATTGATGTGATATTTGCCCTTGGATAAAGAAATTCTATGGCAGCTGAAAAGACTGATTGCAGCCAGAAAACGTTTTGGTTGCTCAATAAGGAACTTACTTGGGTCAAATATGAACTACTTATTTGCTAAAGTGAGCCGTTATGTAATGGCTTAAGATGCTAGGAATAGAACCCAAATCATAATCTAATGTAATAATAAAAAGGGAAGGAAGGACATATTAAATAGTAGTTACATTATGTCTGAATATAAGAGAGTTGCCATTGTCATGAATATCTTTGGATATGGCCGGTACTGAATGTTTCACAAGTGCCTACTGCTACAATGTGGCTGCAAGTTCTTAACAAATCAATGATCCAGTTCATTTAGTGCAGGTGTTGAAACAGCACAGTTGTCTTTGATTTCTCTAGTCTTGCTGTTTATAGCTATAAACTGTTTTGCTTCTGTCAGTTAATCTTATAACACTGTAGTCTATAAAGCAGCAATTTATGATGTGGTGTACATGACAGTTCTGTGTAATCATTAATGATTTCATAATTTTCCTGCCAAAACTAGCTTCCACTCTTCTAAAATTGATAGATTAACTGCTAAATTTGTCAAAATGTCCATATCTTTTTATTCATTCTTTGGCCATTTGTTGCAATAATTTTTACAAAGCCATCTGTATTTTATACAACTATTGGTATTTACTTTTTTTTTTTTTTTAATTTTTATTTTCACATCTGCCTCTTAGAATGTCATAGTGTGATTGTGTTTAGCAGTCTCTCCCTATATCCTGGACAAGAATGATTCAGTCATATATAGAATAACTATTGACTGGTTAGAGTTGCTTTGGTACTGTGTGCACTTATATTATGATGGCTGTTGATTGATGCGTACTTTTGACTGGTTAGACCTGTTTTTATATTCTGGAGGTTAACCCTTTAGCATTTAAACCAGCCATTTCCAGCCTAAATATTCTTGCCTGTTTTATGTTTAAACCAGCCTGCCCTGGCCTCTTGCACCTAAATTACAATGTGATTCTGAAAAGAAACAATCGCATCATTGAAATCATGAAACTATAAGATAATGCATGGTTAAGTCAAAACAATATGAATAAATAATACATTTTACAGTATAATCTGAATGCTAAAGAGTTAAGAAAAAATAGCAATTGGTTCAAAATGCTATGGAATTCTGGCCATAATTTTTGCACGTTTTCTTTGTGTATTTACTTATTATCTATCGTTTTTTATTTCAGCTATGTGTTTCTTGAATACACTTGCCCTGAGCATGCACTTGAGGCTGTGAAACTGGCAAACAACCACAAGATGGACAAGCAGCATATGTTGCAAGTTAACCTGTTTTCAGACTTCCTCAAGTAAGTTTCTTGTCTTATTCTATTGCTACTAGAACAAACTAGAGGTACTGTACAAGTGTTTCTATTGTATCTTACTAGGACAAAGTTGATTTGTGGGAGATGGGGTAAACGGTGTTTGACTATATGGTCGATAAGTTTGTCAGTTAATGTGTGCGTTTACACACACACGTTAAATAACACTGCTTTCTGTGAACAAGAAAACCTTAATTTCTATACAATGTTACTGGATAGTTTTCTTGGAATCTATAGATTTTCTGTAACCAGAACTAGTCTGACATAATTTTTGCACGAAGAATGTTATATTACACAATATAACATTCTTCCTAACTCATTAATTCTTACCTTGATCAATGTTTTTGTTCTGTGTATAATTAAATACAGGTTGCAGGCATTGTTGTTTTTTAAGAAGTTTGCTTTACATCTGTGTAATCTTGAGTCTATTCTCACTACACAATGTCTTGGGCAAGCATCTTCCACATCATAACCTTAGGTCAACTAAAGACTTGTGAATGAAATTTAGAAGGAAACTATCTGTAAGACCTTTTGAGGAATTGTTCCTGTTCCAGTGAGGTAGACCTTATCCCTTGCACAGATTAACACACCATCTGGTACTTGTGTGCTTCTGAGTCCATTTGGAAGCCCCTTGGAGAAGTCTTTAGGTGCAGATGCTCAAACATGCCATAAAAAAACAGACTATTGAAATAAATGTGTGTAAATTGTTAGTTGCTTTACATCTGTTTTTCCATGCTTGCATGGGTTGAACAAAAGTTATTTTAAGCATTGGTTTTCCTATTGCATGTGCTTCCTGACCCCTACGTGTTTTTCAAGTAAGGGATCATTTATTCCACTCAGCTTCAAAAGCACAAAATGCCTGGACAATTCATTGAAGGATAGAAGCTGACAGCACTACCACCCATCACACGATCTTACAAGCAATTGCAGATGCAAACATACACAAAACATACATGTGACAGTCTTTAATTTTCTTTATGCCAGCTTTTGATCATCCCTTGTCTATAGCAGAAGACATTTGCCCAAAGTGCCATGCAGTGAGACTGAACCTGGAACTGCATGGTTTGGAAGCTAACTTCTCAACCACACAGCCAACCCAGTGCCTGTTGCAGCTGTGATAGCACTTGTGTGTGGGTGTGGTTTCAGGTTCAATTCCATGATGTATATCAAGCAAGTAGTTTCTTCTGTAGCCCTGGGTTATGGAGCCTTGTGAGTAAATTTAGCTAATAGAAACTGTAAGAAGTGTTTAAACTGGCCAGATCTAGTCTCTCACCCATCTGACAATGTCATTCAAATCATAAGCAATCACATCTTCAGAATCTCAAACCAATAAGATAATGCATTAATGCATGATTACTTCAAAACAATGTGAATGGAATAAGTATTGAATTTGACAGTAATTTGAATGCCAATGGGTTAATGTGTGTTCATATTTCCACCACGCTGTCCATCACTGAAGCATTTTCAGGCTTCTTGATATATTGCACAATCTTTGTAAACAAAAAGCTCATTCAGTTGGTGCAATGTATCCAGGATGTTGTTCATTAGACTGGGATATTAATACTTCACTTGGAAACACAGGTGGGATCAACAAGAATGTCATCCAACCATAAAATCTCTGCTCCAGTGTACCCCTATCTCACCCATGCAAGCATAAAAAAAGTAAACATTAACCCTTTAGTATTCAGATTAATCAGTCGAATATAGTGCTTATTCATGTTATTTTGAATTATTCAGGTTCAAGAGGGGTGTCCGCAATATTTGCTTGTAATTTTGTTAATTTTTTTACATACAGATTTGAAATTTTGTCAGTGGTTGCTTATATACCAGTGGTTTATAGTTATGTAATTTTAGCTGATTTTCTGATTAAATTTGACTTTTATGGGCAGGTAAATTTAATTAACAGGTGTAAAAGCAGTAACATTATGGATAAATGCTAACATTGAAATTCTTAATGCATCTTAACTGTTTGATTTGTTACTAAAATTATCCCAGATGTCAACTGCCAACAATTTTGCCACTTTTCAAGATGAGGTACAATAATTCGAATTAATTAAAATACAGATATAATCGGTACAAGATTTTAATCTTTCTTTATATTTCATTTAAACATTTTCACTGAAAATAAGTACAAAACTCTTTTACTAGTCAATATATCATTGGCTATGTACTCTTATACAATTTCATGAATACATTTACATAACAGAATGCATCTAATAAACAGAGTTCATTAACAGGTGAGACAAAGGTGAATACAGGTGTGTAACCTACTGAAAATCAATATGTATTTCTCACTTTCACATTATTTGTAATAAAATGAAAGGAATATATCATAGTATTACTATCAAACAACAAAATATAGTTATGCTATATTTCTATCGTGGAACTATCCAAAGCACCCTTTACATAAGGGCACTTTGCAAAACGACCTCATATATAAGGTCTCAACCTGATATCCCTTCAGAGTTTTTTCTTTTTTGCAGCGGACACAATGATTTCATAGAGTAATCAGATATGGACAGATTTGGCTGGTTCAAACAAATAAAGGGGAATTATTTTCGGCCAGTTTTGACCAGTCTGAACACTAAAGGGTTGTAATGGTGACGTTGATGGTACCATGTGATTGCTTACATTCTCGGCTGGTACTGTCCAATGCACACATGCTGAGGCTGTAAAACTTAGCTTAAGCTCTGTTGTGCTTTAGTAAAAGCCTCTGCATAGATTCTGTGATGGCTATAGCCACATCTGTGTTTCTAGGGAGACTAGAAGTGAGAGTAAACCACTTCTGTAATTATTTCTCTAAACAGTTGATAGTTTGTTTTGTGTTTTCTTTTTCTAGATATGAAAATATGCCCAAGGAGTGGGAACCGCCTCAGCCTAAACCATATAAAGACATGGTAAGACCAATTATGTATATAACTGTTACATGTATGTATTGTGTGTTCTGTACATGTTTCTATAATTATATTTATCCTATTTTATTATTCACATTTTTCCTCCTTCCGATTTAACTCTCAATTCTTAAATACAGAATTGTTGCTGTTGTTCAGTTCCTGGTCAGCTCTGATAAAGCAGAAGTATTCTGGCCATAACCAACTTGTCTTTAGATATATCAAGGATAGTGTTTTTGCTTTTTAAAAACTAGTGTTTTGCTGATTCTAACAGTTTAGGTAGCCATGGAGAATCTTCTTGATTGGCTCACCAGCATTTTGAATGGTTATTTGATGTACTAGTGAGTTGTTTAGCTGTAGGTCAGTTCTGGCCAAAACTACTCCAACCATTACCGTCCAGTCTTTTATTCCGACATATATTATCTAATGTGGTACGGTGATAGGGTGTGATTTGAGGAAGATTTGTCTAGTTTCAACTGTTGCTGACCACAGATTCCTCTTATTGAAGTAGTTAGCTATTGTTGCAAGATTTATACTGCAAATATGTAGTATCTGAAGAATCACAAACAGTTGTTAGTCAATTGCATTGTGGTAGTCATTGTGGTCATTTAAAATACATTGCAGGTAACAAACCAGATGGCGTATACTAGTAGCAGTTGCCATTCAACGCATGCTGACATGACAAAGAACCGAGATATATAGTGCACTGTTGTACTGAAGAAGATCTGTTCTCTGTTATGTGCCACATAAAAAGCACCTAGTACACTCTGTAAAGTGGTTGGCATTAGGAAGGACATCCAATTAGAAACCAAGCCAAAACAAGCTGTGGAACCTGGTGTGGCTCCTGGCCTTGCTAGCGCCTCTCAGGCCATCCAACCCATGTCAGCATCAAAAACAGATATTAAATGATGATGATAATGTCAGTAATCAAAGTTTCATAATAAATCTGCATCTTGGCTTGTGTATTATTCCAATTATACAATTTGACAATCAAGTCTTACCTGCTTTGACTGTGTTGGGTGATACTGTTCAAATTGGGTCTTATTTCTGTAAAAGAAAGTCTTGGATTTTCAGTTATGCGAAATACAACATGACCTTCGACTCTTGAAGATCTGAACAGAAGTTAGATTGATTTCACAACTATACATACATGTATGTTATCATTGATTTCTGTGTTGAAATATCATCATCATTGTTTAATGTCCGCTTTCCACTGGAAATGTAGGTTAATAAGTTCTCTTGTCATTGCAGGGTAATCTCCGTTCCTGGTTGCTGAACAATGAAAGCTTTGATCAATATAGTGTAATCTATGATGCTGGTGACAAAACTGCCATTTTCTTCAATGGTTCTGGAGGACAACCGAATCTAGCTGAAGAGCGAAGTGTAAGTTGGACTCTCTCTATTTCTATCTCTATCTCTCTCACACACACACTCACAAAATAGCTTGTATTATGCTTTCCCTATTCTCCGTCTCAAAGTTTCCATTAGAAAGTCCATACTGCTGACCCATTCCAGACCACATTGCCATGGCTTGGACAAGTTTGCAGAGCAGCATATTGCCATTCCTCTTTATTCTATTACATCTTTTCTGTAAGTTCCACCATCTTGAGGCCTGATCTCATTCCCTTGCATCTTTTGTTTATCATCCCCTATAAATACTCACCATTATCATTGCAAATATCATCTTGCACATATCTCTCAATTATTTTAATACCCATCCATTTTGACAACTCACTTGTGATCCACCTTTCCATTGAATGTGATCCACACATTCAATGGATTATCATCTCCATTCTCTCAAGATTCCAAAGACATTTGCCATTCGATGTTCATGTCTTTTTCAAATGTGGCACTATATTACTTCATTCATCTTTTCTTTATTCTGACCTTTGTACTGAGAACGAACCAGTTTGTCAAAAACTCACTTAACATTCCTGACCCTTGACTATCTATTTACATATTCAATTTTAATACAACTGTTGATTCTAACAACTGCACCAGCCACAGTTTAAAGCGGTTCCTTTCAATTGTTTTTGTATACTTACAGCGGTGGACAGAAACTTACGTACGTTGGTCCCCACAGGGAACTTACCTTGCTACTTTTCATTCCAAGGGTATTGCCCTTTGGGGTGGAGAGAAATTTGAGCAAATAATGAAGTTCAGTCACCCAGATGTCCAGCTTATAGACTTTTCTCCCTGTGAACGGTAAGTTATTTTTAAGAATAGACCTGTTGCTGATAACCTATCTAGTACTGGTAAAATAAATAAATTTACCCAGTCCATGCTATAAAGTGATCAGTGATATCCAACCTTAAAACAAAATGACATATGAAAAACAAAGTTTGATAGATATGTTGTCTCTATTACTGGTGTACTAGATGAGGAAGGACTGCAGCATGTAGCAGGGTATTGTTTTGAAGTGGATGTTAAATGATAGCTTGTTAGCTATGTCCCCATTCTACCCAATGACATTAAGAAACCCTAAATCTCAGCAAATGGCCTCTCCACATCTGCTCAGTATCATGAAGACAGACACAGTAATAGTTTTCCATCTAAGATTACCACCCTATGGTTCATATCAGAGACAACCTGTCTGCATCAGTGTATAAGGGCTGCCCTCAAGAATCACAGCCATAACAAAGATGACTTTTCAAGGAAGTTGGGCAATCTGAACAGATACAACATTTTACAAATAGGGTTCTACACTAACTACATGGAAAAGACAAGAATTTTGTTAGCCATAGCAGAGGTATCCCATCTAAGACGTCTGTAACTCTGAAGAAAAGCTGAGTGTAGAGCTTCTCTGGCATCATTGGCATCAAATGCATTGAAATAATACTGTAAAGTTATTTGTATTGAGAAGGGTACCCAGCTGAAAGTGTTGTACCAGAATTAACTACCTGCAGCAAGTGATGAAACTAAGACTTACCCAATCCATACTTTCATGGTAAAGGACACAAAACGATTGCCTGTGTATTTGTGCGTGTGTGCACATGCACACTGGCATAACTGGTTGAGAAGTTCACTTCCCAGCAATGTGGTTTCAGTAGCACCATGGGAAAGTGATATCTACAAGCATTGTTCCTTCGCAGACATTTTGAATGGAAGTCCCTTATCTGAAAAACAAGTAAGGATTAGTGACAGAAGGGGCTTATAGTTGTAAAACAACAGCTCACCAATAATATATTCATCTCATCCATGCTGGCAAAGAACTAACATGACGTTTGTGTGTGCATATATATATATATATATATATATCTGTATGTATATCATTGCAAGTGAGATACATGAAATCAGTTTCTGATGAAAAGATTCACCTCCTGATGTGGAAAGGTATGACCTTAACACTTTAGAAACATAGTGTTTTTAATTTATAGTAACCAATAATTATACACCTATATTGCTTATGAATTGGGACCGTTTTCATGAATCTTCTTTGTTTTATTTTTAGGTATCTCGTGTCATTCAGCCCTCTACAGGAGACTAAAGATGACCCTCAAGCTATTATTATTTGGGATATCCGTACTGGTCATAAGAAGAGAAGCTTCCACTGTGAAAACCAATCAACTTGGCCTGTATTTAAGTAAGTTCATCTCTTCTGTGTGTTAGAAAAGTAAAAGTACCTTGTAGTAACAGCTGGTCGTGAGTGATGGTCAGTATTATAAGTGTGTGTACTGAGAATGGGTGGTAGCTGAACCATAAAGACTCTGGAAGAAGTAGTAAATTGTATTTGGACCTTGTAGGCAACAAATAAAGGCTTCTGACCAGTGATGGCATACTGTACAACCCATTATTTCAAAAGGGTTTGTCTGACAGTGATTAATACCTCCTACAGAACTGGTGTATGCCATGAATGTAGCTGCTGTTCAAAGAATTGTTTAACCTGCTTTATTGTTCTGTATATACACTTTAACAGTGGTGTCCATGTTTTAAAAACAGTTTGCTCTGTGTGATGCATTGCACTCACTGACTGCACACTCCCTTCTCACTCTTAAGGTGGTAGATTTTTGGCATGTCTTTTCTTGAATCACCACTTGCTTTATTAACCTAAACCTTTGTAAGACACTTTTTGAATTCCTAAGACGATTTGGAGGGTAAAGGTACAATTTATAATCAGTTAACATGGCAGGTCAGTGATTAGTCCTTTAGCTTTTAAACCGCTCTATCCAGCCAAAATGTTCTATGTGTCTAGGTTCAAACTGGCCTGATCTAGTCTCTCACATCTACTCTACAATATCATTCTAACAATATTGCATGATTAATTCAAAGCTGTATGAATAAATAAGCATTGCTTTCATAGAGTAATCTGAATGCTGCCAGGAGTTTTGAGAGGATTTACTCTTATGAGCTGCATCTATCCTCATCAGAAACCTAACTGGAAGTTTTTTGTAGAATTCATTATTTGGGAGAAACAGTCAAATCGGATTATATATATCAGTCAATAGCTCAGTTTGCAGGTTGTTCCTTGGAAAGCCCTTAAGAGACCTTTTCCGCTAATTGTACTAAGTAGAAGTATTAAAGAAGGGTTTAGATGTGCATAAATTAGTGTAATAACTATTACTTTCAACTCGTCTATCTCTCTCACCTCATTAATCGTTGTGAACTGAACTTAGCCCCTTATTTTTGCTTTCAGGTGGAATAAGACAGGTGAATATTTTGCCAGGCTTGGAACTGATGCTCTCAGTGTGTATGAAACACCTGTAAGTATTTAATTTTACATCAAATATTGATTGAATTTTCAAAGGCTATAAAATTAGGGTACAGCATGATTAACTATTTAATACTCCTTGCATTAAATATTTTAGCACTGAGTATTGTTCTTCATGCAACCAACGTTTATGAGTAATTCCGTGAACCATTCTATTTATCCCTATCACTATGCATTTATATTTGATTCTCCTGTCTCAACCTTGGCAACAACAGCACATTATATTTTGGAGTTGTCTCCCATACTTGCGTACATAATATTTTGGAGTTGTCTCCCATACTTGCGTACATTATATTTTGGAGTTGTCTCCCATACTTGCGTACATAATATTAACAGTTTTCGTAAACATTACACTGTTATTACTTTGCACACATAAGCAAAAGTAGAGCATTGTAGTGGTCGCGCGTCTTTTTGTTTGCAAATTTATTGGAAAACGGCTGAGCGGATTTTCACCAAATTTGGCAGAAATACTCATTGGCTTGAACTATCGGTTTCCAGGCCCTTCACAGATTTTCCTAGATTGGATAGACTAATGGGATTGGCTAGTCGTTATTTTCTTAATCCCGTGGTTTTTCTGCCATTCTACATTCTTCTCTTTAACCATAATCTTTAACTTCAAACCAAAGCAACACTCCAATTTAATTTATCCTCATTACATTACTGGTACATAATAACCAACCCCAAAAGCACTGGAGACAATCTGGTTAAATACTCTTGTTGCTACCAATATTAGAATCACTGTTCACAAAATGAGGTATGGATGTTAAAAGACGATGATGATGACTACTTTTGTTGTTACTTTAACAGTCAGGATATTTATATATCATTGATTTCTTATAAATAATTCATTCTCAAAAATTTGCCATACACATTGATTATTGCTATATTTTTTGTGTCTTTCAGTCGTTTGGTTTACTTGAAAAGAAAAGTTTAAAACTACCTGGCATCAAGTAAGCTATTGTTCTTTTCGGTTATATTATCATTAATTGTTGCCTACAGTATAACTACGGGTGTGTGTTTCAAATATTGCATCACACATACATGTATATGTGTGTATTCTTTTATTTGGTTTAAGTCATTTAACTGTGGCCATGCTGGAGCACCACCTTTAGTCAAACAAATTGACCCCAGGACTTATTCTTTGTAAGCCTAGTACTTATTCTATCGGAATCTTTTGCCGAACCGCTAAGTGACGGGGACGCAGGCACACCAGCATCGGTTGTCAAGCGATGGTGGGAGGACAAACACATATATATACATATATATACGACGGGCTTCTTTCAGTTTCTGTCTACCAAATCCACTCAAGGTGTTGGTCAGCCTGAGGCTATAGTAGAAGACACTTACTCAAGGTGCCATGCAGTGGGACTGGACCTGGAACTATGTGGTTGGGAAGCAAACTTCTTACCACACAGCCACTCCTGTGCATATGTTTATATATTTTTGATTGAAGTCTCTCCTGCAACACCCGGCTATCTTTAAGATAATTTGTTATCCCTATTTTTGTAAAAGAATTGTCACCATTCAAATCCTACAAAGCTTCCCTCAGATATCTTCTCACATCTGTTTATGTAAAAGATCATTTATTCTGCAACAGATTTGGGTTGGGCAAAATGACTTGGAGCAATTATCTTTTTGTTCTGAGTTGAAATCTGGCCAAGTTCAAATTTGCTTTTCCTCCTTCTAGTATAAATTGAGTAAGTAACAATCTGGCAGTGAATTTCATATATTCAGTTATATCTCCTGTCAGCTGTGGCCTTGTTCCTAAGTTAGAAGTAAGGGTTGTGGTTAGTTAACTGGTAACCCATCAGGCAAAATGCTTTGCAGTATTTAGTTGGGTTCTGAATTGAAATCCTGTGATTGCCCTTTGCCCTTTATTTTGCTACATTCATAATTTATAAGTACCACCCAAATATTGGAGTTGATATTTATCAGCTGTACCTTATCCAAAATGTGTAGCATTGTGTTTGGCTTAGAAATCATTATTATTACTGAAATGGGCATTGATTTTTTTTTTTTTTTTTTTCCCCCTTCTCTCGTTTCTTTTCTTTACTAATCTTTTTGTCTTTACTCCATTTAGGGATTTCACTTGGTCTCCAACAGACAACATCATTGCTTACTGGATGCCAGAACAGCAGAATGTTCCAGCTCGGGTGGTGTTAATTAGTATACCGAATCGAACAGAACTATGCAAGAAAAACTTATTCAATGTAGCAGATTGTAAGATGCATTGGCAGAAATTGGGAGATTATTTATGTGTCAAGGTTGACCGTTATACTAAAGCTAAGAAAGTGGAAGAAAAAGACCAATACAAATACAGGGTAAGTGCCAATAAAGATACTTTATATTTTTACTATTATTACTTCTCACACACCCCACCCCACCCCAACAAACCAATCTTCTGCATCTCTTCTTTTCTTCCTCCAGTCACTATACCTACCTCTCACTCCTCAATCCTGTCCCTCTATCATTGCTATGTGTAACTTTGTATTTCCTTTGTGGCAGCGCACCTGCTCATGTCTTCATTCCTGATCTCTCTCTCTCTCTCTCTCTCTATCTATCTATCTCTCTTTCTCTCTCTCTCTCTCTCTCTCTCTCCAAGTAACTTTGTATCTCCTCTACAGCAACACACCTGTTTCTGTTTCACGATAACCTTTCATCAGCTGACACAAGATCACCTTCTCCAATGCCCCCTCCCCTCTCAAAAGATATTTGTCTTGCAGGTGACTTGGTGACCCTGTCAGTGCAGGTGCCACTTAAAAAGCATCCAGTCCACACCAAAATAGCTACAGAAGTCTGGTGCAGGTTTCTGCCTGACTGACTCCTGTCAAACCGTCCCACCCATGCCAGCATCGAAGGTAGACATTAAATGGTGATGATGAGGTTTATATATCTACTGTGACTATACAGTGTGATATTGTTGTGTTCTTATTGTCGGTTCTTTAAATGTGACATCAACCAGGCAATAGATCTAATATATTTGTA
Organism: Octopus bimaculoides; assembly: GCF_001194135.2. Taxonomy (NCBI): domain Eukaryota; kingdom Metazoa; phylum Mollusca; class Cephalopoda; order Octopoda; family Octopodidae; genus Octopus; species Octopus bimaculoides. The sequence goes on from NC_068987.1 coordinate 103,910,281, forward strand.
TTCATTTCTTTACTTTCCAGGGAATCTCTTATAACTTTGAATTGTTCAGGATTCGTGAGAAACAAGTCCCTGTTGATAAAATTGAAATCAAAGGTACCTCATAAATGACTTTTCTTATTAAATCGTTATTGACATATATCACTGTTATCTAACCCTTCTCCCTCCCTCTCTCTCTACCTCTCTTCCTTCCCTCCCTAATTCTATGTTCTCGTGTGAACCATAATTATTACCATATTTTAACGTGATATAAAGAACCCTTTTTTGTCAAAAGTTAGGTTAAAAAAATATGGGAGTTTCTTATTGTATTATAATCCCTTACAAAACCTTTTTCCCAAATTTTAAGCCCAAAAATTAGGGAGTCCCTTATACACATTAAAATACGGTACTTCTTGACAATTTTATCAATGTTACTAGCCAACAGAAGTGATTAAAATTGTAGACATAAGGATGGCTGTGTGACAAGAAAAGTTTGCTTGGCAACCATGTGGTTATGGGTTCAATCCCATGTTGGAATACGATGGCAAAATGCCTTCTAATGACCAGTGCTTTATGAATTTTATAGATGAAAAGCCCATCGTATAGATGTGTGTTAATGTGTTTGAGAATACTTACATTCTGTCATCATATGACCTACAGTTTGTGTTCTCCTTTGTCATTTTCCTGTCAACAAATTGTCTGGTTTCTCTGCACTCCTGAAGATGTAAGGAATGAAAAACTCAGTTGCTTGGAAAACAGCTAAGGGTTAGCAGTTGGGAGGGTTTCCAACAGTAAAGATACTGTAACAGTATATATTCGTTTAATGCTTGCCAGTATGGGAAATTGGATGTAAAAACAAAACAAATGTGAGAATGCAACAACGTGGTTTATGTCACATTTGTGTCATGCTGATCCGACTTGAGAGTTACTTTGTTTGCACTTGAATTATTCAACTACATTCCACTCTAACTCAGTGAGTGAAGTCATTCACTTTATCAAACAACTAGACAAGGCATAGAGAGACTGGCTTAATGGACTTTATGAAACGCATGACAATGAAAAATTACCTTGATTTTTTTTTTTTTTTTTTTTTTTTTTTTTTTTAGTGCAGCTCACCGTATGGTCAGTCATGCCTTATGTAACCTACTTACCATAAAAAAAAAAGGTTCCCCATACTTGAAGTAGTCACTCGTATGATGAAATCGATGGGAGGAGTTATTACGTTGTATGTATTAGTATCAGCATGCGATGGTGACTTCTGTAGAAATAGTAACCAAAAAGAAAATGGAGATTTTGAATTGAAATTTTTTCAAATATATGATGGTTGGGGTGTTTGCTTGACCATTTATCAAAAGTTGCAACCAAAACAAAGGTAAAAGAATATATTTTTCAAGGTCTACAAATATTAGCACTTCTTATATTTGCTTTGTTTTAGTTGAGATAAATGGTTGAATGTTAAAGTGAATCAAGGTGTTGTTCATGTTAAATTATATATATTTCATATTTTCCCTCTCTTTCTCATTGATTTCAGAAAGTATAATTGCATTTGCTTGGGAACCCAACGGAAGTAAATTTGCTTACATCCATGGCGAGGTCCCTCGGATATCAGTCACATTCTGTAATATTCGACCTGGGGGTAAAGTGGAAGTTTTAAGTGAGTAATTTTTTAATATTGTTGTTGTTATTATTTCTAAGGTGGTAAGCTGGCAGAATCATTAGCACACCGGGCAAAACGCTTAGAAGGTAAAGACAGGTGAAATACCACTGAGTTCAAATTCTGCTGAGGTCAACTTTGCCTTTCATCCTTTCGGGGTTGATGAATTAAGTCCCAGTTGCGTACTAATTGACTATCTCCCTCCCCCAAATTTCAGGCCTTGTGCCTATAGTAGAAAGGATTATTATTATTTAGGATGGCGGTCATCATCATCATCATCGTTTGTGACAGATAAAATACTCTGTGGTATTCCTTCAGGCTATTTGCATTGTGAGTTCAAATCCTGCTGTGATCAACTTAGCTTCTCGCCTCTCAGGGATTGATAAAGTACTAGTATATTAGTTAGATTGATGGCATCAACTAACCCCATCCCCTGAAAATTGCTGGCATTGTGCCTAAATTAGAAACCGCCATTATTGTTGCTGAGGGCCAGCTGGCAGAATCATGAGCTAATCAGACAAAATGCTCAGCAGCATTTCTTCAAACTCTTTACATTCTCAGTTCAAACTCTGCCGAGGTCAGCCTTGCTTTCATCCTCTCAGGATTGATGAAATAACTACCAGTTGAACAGTGAAGTCAGTATAATTGATTTACCCCTCCATTAAACTTGCTGGCCTTGTGCCAAAATTTGAAACTACATCATTGCTGAAGGTGGCAGCCAACACAGTAAAGCTTCGATTTTTCCTTTTCATCCTTCCGGTGTGTCGTGCCTATGTGAGAAATTATTGATAGTGTTCTGCAAGTTTTTCGCTGTGATCAGATATATTTCTCTCCAAATCTGGTTATGGCTGAGTTGTTCTTGTAAAATGCACTGGGCTACTTAACTTGGAGTCATGAGTTCATCACAGTAATTATGTTACATCATTGGGTGTAAAACAAGACTATTTGTCTGGTTACAAAAAAACTGCCCCACAGAAGAGCTTAATTTGATTTACTTATGTAGTGAATAAACAACGACCTTAATATATTGTTATTTTAATAATTACACATTCTAAGTTGTATTGTAAATACTGGTCAAGTTCTGAGTTGTATTTCAGTCCAACTGGACTCAGTTTTAATATAATTTAGAAATATGATTGTGCATGGTGTATATAGCCAGAGAATTCTTATTGAAGCTTAGAACAGATTTCTTCTTTGAATTATGTAACACTGATGTAATTGTATGGAGCTCGCTTGTGTATTGTTCTTATTTGTAATCAGTTCATTTCATTTTGTTTATTTATTGTTTCCTTCTTCCTTGACTTACCATAGAAACACTTGAGAAACGACAAGCCAACCATCTATTTTGGAGCCCAGCAGGGCAGTTTATTGTGCTAGCTGGACTTAGGAGGTTAGTATCTTACACAGTTAACTCCTGTCTTTGTAACTAGTAGCATGCACATGTGTGTGAGTGAGTATGTACAGGTGTGGTAGGAAGTGGGTTCACTCCCTCTGTGTAGAATCTTGGGCAAGTGTCTTCTATATCCCTGGGTTGACCAAGACCTTGTCAGTGAATTTGGTAGAAGGAAGCCATGCATGTGTTAGGGTCTCCTTGCCATGACATTCTTAGCCTTCCATGGAAACGTGTCTGGTCTTTATGAAATATTACTTTACTTGGAAATGGGACAGTTGGTGACAGGAAGGGAAATTTTAGCCATAGAAAATCCACCTCAGCAAATTCCATTTGACATATGCAAGCATGAAAAAGTGGATGTTAAAACGATGATGAAGGTATATATACATATTCTTTCATTAGCTGTGCCGTTCTAGAGCACTGCTAATAACCAGGCTGAATATATGTCCAAGCATGACTTATCCATGTGGTTTCTGGTTCATCTCACTGCATGGCACCTTTTGAATAGAATTTGGTAGATGGGAATTGTACAGGATCCTTTGATCAATGGTGACATTAACAATTCTTGTAAATAGTATGCCCTGTAGCTTGCTCAGTGAAATAAAAGATGAGGATTGGTGGCAGGAAGGACATAAAATTCTGCCTCACTGAGTCCAATACATGCCAGTAGAGGAAAAGCCGGTATTATAAAAAAAAGAGCAATGATGATGATATGGGATAATATAGCTCTGTTTATAAGCTTAGACTACATATTGTAGTCAATCATGCATACTGAAATACAAATAAACTGTATACATAAATTGTATTACAAATATGGTTAGATTGCAAGCTGTTACAAATATTCATTGTCAGGGAAGTAATAGAATGTAGATTTTTTTTTTTAGTAGAATGGAAAGTAATCCTCTCATCACAAGAAGTTCTTTATTTCATCTCGTTGTGAGGGCTCCAACATCTTCATATCCGACTTAATTGGTCCCTTCACTTTATCTTCTTAGGCTCAATAATAAGAAATAAGTTCTCAAAGAAAATAACACCAATGTAAATTGATAGAATTTATATAGTAAAATACAGGATGGCAAAATTTGGATCGATTTTGGGTGAAAATTAATTAGCATTCAGTAGTATATGGCCCAGGTTAATAAATAAATATATTTGTATTAAAAGTAATTGTTTTAGTTAATTTCATTTGTGTGAATGAATCAAGCTGTTGCATTTATGACCAATGTCACTTTGAAGTTGATTTTAAATACAATTCTTTGAAAAATACTTTTAAGAGAATTGAATGAAACTTTCCTGATAGTCGGTTTTGCTGAACCACTAAGTTACTGACACGAAGACATATCTACAAGTTTCATTCAGTTTTCATTCACCAAATCCACTTAGACGGCTTTGGTCAGCCCAAGGCTGCAGAAGACACTTGCCCAACCCGGAACCATGTGGTTGGGAAGGGAGCTTCTTACCACACAGCCATGCCTAGCCATGCCTAGCATGGAAAATGGATGTTAAATGATGGTGTTGAGATATAGATAGGTGTAGGTAGTGATGTCTTGATTAGTGTCACCTCTTTGATTCTCTTTCTCTACAGCTTGAATGGCATCTTGGAGTTCATTGACACTAATGACATGACTGTGATGGCTCTCACGGAGCACTTCATGTCTACCGACGTGGAGTGGGACCCAACCGGTCGATATGTTGTCTCTGGCGTCAGTTGGTGGGGACATAAAGTAAGTCGTTGTTTCACTCCATCTCTCTCTCTCTCTCTCCCCCCTCTCTTATATGTATTCTTCCTCTACTTCCTGATGTCATCTTGATGGGTGTACTGGGATCACTGATCAAAATCTTTAAATTCTTAAATATTAGCAATTATTATCATAATCATCATCACCCTCATTAAATTTTTTGTTTTGTATGTTTCAGGTGGACAATGCCTATTGGATTTGGACATTCCAGGGAAGACTTCTGCAGAAGCAGTCCCTGGATAGGTTCTGTCAGCTGCAGTGGCGACCCCGGCCCCCAAGCCTTTTGACAAAGGATCAACTTAAAGATATTAAGAAGAATATGAAGAAATATTCCACACAGTTTGAAATTAAGGATAAGATGAGCCAAACAAAGGCCTCAAAGGTTTGTAACTCTTTGCTGACTGAAACTCTCCCTCTGTTTAATGGACTTAGCTGACAGGGCATGGAAATTTGTAGTTATTTTCTCTGTACAATAGCTTAGGATTTCAGTAGATCAAAGTTCAGTTTACCATATTGCTAAAGCATGTTTATTTCATTCATCACATTTCCAGATTCTTGATTATTGTGAAAATTTCCAGTTTGTTGTTGTAACACCTTACCAGTTAATTATTGTGTTAGTGCATATGCTGTTGTGTAAGTGTGTGTATGTGAATATGGATGTCGTCATTTAACGTCATCTTCCATGCTGACATGAGTTTGACAGGTGGGCAGGAGCTGCACCAGGCTCCATCCTCTGCTTTGGCATGGTTTCTACAGTTGGATGCCTTTCCTAATGCCAACCACTTTATAAAGTGTACTGGGTGCTTATGTGGACACCAACACTTATGTATGTATGTGTGTGTGTATATACTGTAGCATGGGTTTATATCTATATGTAGGTATGTTTGTGGAAAATTTATAATGAACTTTTATCCTGCTGCATTAATGATAGATATGGTGTATATGTCTTCTCAATGCTTCCTGTCTTACTATACAGATTATCTAAAAGTATTGTCCATTGTGTGGCTGATAAATTTGGTATTTGTGCTCTTGTATATTTAAGGGATCCATGATGTTTGTGTATGTGCTAAATATTACAGTAACTTTATTATTCTTCCTTTGTAGGAGATGATTGAGAAACGGCGCAAGATGCTGGCTGACTTCCGGCAATATCGTGCTGACAAGGAACAAGAGTACGCTCAATACCGAGAGAGAAGAATAACTCTTAGAGATGGTAAGTTGGTTTGTTAGTTTTACGAGGTGGATCTGCTTGCTTTGCCACTGCAGGCCTTCAATAGTTTGTTGACTTTTCATTTTATACACTTTTTGATAAAAATATGATTTGATATTTTTCTAATGATGGCAAGTGCTCTACACTTAATCAATTAGGTATTCTTCCTACAAATAATGTATTTGTAATCTGGATTCCATCGATGCACCCATTACTCTTTTCTACCTCACTTTGATGCTCTTGGTGTCTAATATCTCATACGTATTATTTGTTTTGCTATTTCAGGCCATGATACAGACTCTCAGGCCAACAACCCAGACAACTACATTGACGAGACTATTGAATTCCTGTTGAGTGTTGAGGAAATTGTTCTCGAGTAATCCACTTCCGGCAGAAGAAACACTTTTTTTTTTTTTTTGGTTTTTTTTTACTCATTCACACGCCACATTATTATTAATTTGTTTTATTATCTTTTTTCCCCCCTGTTAGAATTATTTTTAATGCCATCAGACAAGCTTGACTTCCAGAAATAGATTGTCACTGCTAATCAGATGATGACGACAGCACTCTCTTCGACTGTCTCTTTCTTATCCACTTCTTTGTCTGCTCCCCGTGTCATGGCGGTACCCAGGGTAGGGTTCGGCCGCACCTGCAGGTGTTTGTTTCAACAAGGAACAACTATGAAGATGGCAGCAGCAGTACCACCGGTTTCAATGTTGTCTAGAAGTCTGTTGTGTGTCTCTTGTTCGTCATCCATAGCAGCCATGGTCTCAAAGTTGTTGCAGTTGTCTGGACATGGTCTTAGTGGACTGTTACCTCCTAATGCCACGCTGATTCACTACACTGCTCTGTCCCTCAATTTACTATTCGGACACTTCTCCGGGCTCTTCCCAGCCCCATTCCGGTTATGGAACTGCCATCTAGACTTTACTGAAAACATTGACCATTTTCTTTGTTCTAGCTATACATTTGGTGGGTTGGACGGGTGGGATGTGGTGGAAATAAAGCCCCTAATTACTTGTACACATGTCTTTTGTATTTCTCTTTCCAAACTCGGAAGTTCAACTGTGGGTTATAACTGATCCTGCAGGCCTGCAATAAAAACCTTTCTAACCACAGCCTTCTATTCAAGCATAATATCTAGAACTTTTTCTTTTTGTGAAATTTGATAAAAATTGGGCTGCTATTTCTAGCAGATATAAACAACAATTAGATGCTGCTTCATTGATAAGTCGTTTTGGTGGTTAATAATAAATATTTAAATAGGGAAATTATTATTATTTCTAAATCTCCCTGTTCAAAAATATAAGAACACAGATTGTGTGTCATATAGCCAGTTGGAGACAATGTTTTCTAGGGCTAAATAACAGTAACATTCGTCCCAACTAAGACTGCCACATCTTTACAGTAAATATTTATATACACACATTAGTATGCAAGTGTGTTGATACTGCTGTACACTGGTGCAGTCACACGTTCACATATGTATTTGTACATGCCTAGAACTATGAACACCTAGAATACCTTCCAGCAAACATTGACGCACACTTAGGGGCATAGACAAACACAGATTAATATACAAGTTAACCACCTATCTGTAGTGCTAGTTTTTCTTTGATTCCTGATAATAATAGTTATATATTTATAAGCAAAATAAGCAGTTTAGAATGGCATTCTGTATATCCTACATCTTGTATAGACATATAGTTGTAAAAAGCAGAGGTGTATCAGTAGCAGACTGAAAGTGTGCAGCCAAGTTTTGCGTCATCAGTTGTAAATATCCATATCACCACATCCTTCGAAAATTTTGCATCTTCTGATATAGAAAGACAATCATTAACTAGTCACTGGTGTTGCAAGCAGCCTTAGGCTGGGCAGAAGTTCATTATTAGCAACAGAAGTAGTGTTGGTTCAGAATAACAAGCTATTTACAATACCAATAAATTTTCTACTATAACAGTAGAAGCGGTGTTTGTCTAAATATACAACGATGGTGGATATTTGCTAATGATGATGCACAGAGATGCGGAAAACCTAGATTTAACAAATCCACACTGCCATTGGACACTTTACATCTGTTACTGATCTACTTGCATGCTTTTTTTAGCATTGTATGTTTATTCATGATGAATACTGCATTGCTGTGGCTTTTTTAAAGTATATCCACATTTGAAGTAAGAGGTAGGATGCTACATATACAGGCTGACCCAAAAGTCATGCACCAAGATTAAAACAGTATTGCATATTTCAAAAGTAACACAATATAAATGTTCTGGTTGAGAGTTCATTCACGTTCTGTCTGTAGACAGATATGAGGGAGGGAGAGCTTTGAGTGGATTTAGTCAATATGGATGAACTCTTGTTCTTTATGCTTTGTACCTTCAGACGTGACATTTCCTACTGGTTGTAAGCAAACAGTGTTGGAAAAAAGAGATTGTTGGTTTGCAAGCTTCATATCCCACTTTTGTGTGTGTGTGTGTAATTGAAGAACTAAGTGGAAATATTACCATATTGGAAACAAGTGTTGGCAACAGGAACAGCAGTCAGAGATAGCTTGTCCGATTCATACAAGCAAATGGACGTTAAAATGTTGAGAAGGTACTTGTTACATGTTAGGTTGTTTATTTTTAATCCCATAATAATGGATTTGTTAGTTGATGTTGCCCTGCAAATTAAAGGAAAAAGCAGAATATGTGGAACTCTGTATTATTGTCTTTTGTACAGGCGTCCATATTGGAATCTGTTAACTTGCAGGAGTATGAGGGACTAAAACTCTTAAAGCATTACTCTTGTGTAGTTGCAGCCCAGTAACTATCACTATTAAGAGAGTATCATGCACTGGTTTTTAATTTAAGGTGTGCTGTATCAATATGAGTGAACAACGTAATTACCAAGTAAACTCAAGACAAGAACTATTTGTTTTCCAAATATATTTGGCCTTAATGGAATGTTTGGAATAATTGTTTACAAAGCCTATATAGCCATTTGTAAAGTGTTGTACTTCTTTTGTCATATTGGCAGTTTGAAGTGTGCAGAGTTACCTACCTTGCTCTGGGTTTGCAGAACGTGAGCGTATTTTTGTGTTGGCCTGCCAAACTAGTTGTCTCTAGCTTACATATTGACATTTCATTCTACCAGATGGCTGTTTCATAACTGTTCAGTAACCAGTCTGAGAACTACAAAAAAAAATAGTTATCCAAGCTCTAAATACAGCAGGTACATTCTTGCTTCTTGATACCAAGACCAACAGGAACTTTCTATATACATTTCACTAAATAGGACAGTCTTAAAAGCTGGATACACATACACCTGGTCAGTTAACACTTGTGACAAATCAAAAGATCTGTGATTCACAAATTCATATAGACTAGATGGGGGTGAAGCACGACCTTCGAACATTAGGTCTCACTGATGCAATGACTAGTGACCGAGACTTTTGGAAATATGCAGTGCATGAGAAGACCCAGCAAGCCAAGTGAGACCAGAACCCGTGGCCTATGCCAGGGGTGTAACAAGCCCACTTATGCGTACCTTTCCTTCATTGGACACTAAACTGTGCTTGCGAAGACCTGTTGAGGCAAATGAAATCAAATTCGATGACTGGCACCTGTGCCAGTGGAGTGGTAAGAGCACCATCCAAGCGTGAACGTTGCCAGAGCAGCTGACTGGCTTCTGTGCTGGTGGCACGTGGAAAAACACCATTTGAGCGTTGCCGTTGCCAGTACTGCCTGACTGGCCCTCGTGTCAGTGGCACGTAAAAGCACCAACTACACTCTTGGAGTGGTTGCATTAGGATGGGCATCCAGCCTGTAGAAACTCTGCCAGATCAGATTGGAGCCTGGTGCAGCCATCTGGTTCACCAGTCCTCGGTCAAATCGTTTAACCCATACTAGCATGGAGAGCGGACGTTAAACGATGATGATAGATGTTGTTTAATCTGTATCACATGTTGGTATGAAAATCAGTGCAACCAAGATGGAGTAGGCATTTTTTTTTTTCTCTAAAAGGGCTGCATCATACTCAAAGCAGAAGCTGATCAATTCATATATCGTCATATGTGGTACATCTTCAAAATCAGCTTTTGTTTAAGTTGAAGATTCATAAAGCTACAAAACATTTGCATCTTTTTTGCCAAATCTTTCTTACCTGAATTTTGGATTTTGTTATGCTTTGAAGTCAATCATTACCAGATTGATTTCCTTCAATAATTCCAGCTCAAAAGATGTCTCTTGATTTGATCATGCATTCTACTGTCCACAGAACAAACACATCCCAAGCTGACATACAGCTAAAGACAGCTGGATCTTGGATTCGTATCTGGTTCTTTCATATGTCCTCTGTTGTAGTCATTAATTAATAATCTGTGTTGGATGTCTGATCACCAAAAGCTAGACTTTGTGAATCTGTGAATTTAGTGGTTGGAGCCAGGTGGATACCACCACATGTACAAAAGTACCTGTTCCCTAAATCTTACAATAACAACTGAAATATCTGGCATTGTCTGTGATGCCTACAGTGGAATCTTTGATAGCTAGAAATAGGTAAAGTTAATGAAAATCATCAACACTTTATATATCTGTTTCTATGCATGGGTTGAACAGGTGTTCTGCAGGAAGTCTCTTGTCATCATCTTTTCTCACATCTTCCTCAGATCCCACTAATTTCACACTCCACTTGTCATACTCCATACTTGTTCCATCTTTGCACAATGACTTTACACAGCCAGTGCAGTGTTGCCTCGTTTCTTTCCAACCATCTTACACAAATCTGGCCATCACTTCATTCAGAGACAATCCCTTTGCTGACATCAAAAAACGACTCACTTGAATTTTTTCCCCATGTTTTTTTATTCTGACTCCTTACTATGTTTTCAGAACATCCACTGCTAGCACAATTCATTTACTTTGCATAATCTTGGGTCCTCAAGTTTTTCCTTGTAGTTGTAAATACACTGTTATATAGAAGGGTAGTCTAAAAATCACAACATTGGTCATTTTCAGAAGTTTGAATTCTCCCAGTAAGAGAGGGAATTGACCCCAGTACACAGGTACTTTATTTATCTGCCCCAAAAGGATTCAGAGTAAGCTATCGAACACTAATGACTCTGCTAATTGGCTGCCTATAATTCATATTTATTTATAGTTTTCATTTGATTTGATTGTCTTAGACCATAGAGTAATCAGTAATCACCTTGTCATATAGACGATCTCAGAATGCTGAACCGTTCAGACAAGATACCTGACACATTGCTATACTCAAGAAGACCCATCCTCCACAGCAGAAGTGTTAAAGCCACATTCTCCGGTGAAGAGGTGTGGCCTGCAAGATCCCTGTATCGGTAGTACGTTGAAAGCACTCATGTCTGTAGCATGTTAGAAGCACCCAGCACACACTGTAAAGTGGTTGATGTTACGAAGAGCATCCAGCTGGAGAAATCAAGCCAAATCAGACTGGAACCTGGTACAGCTCTCTGGCTTGCCAGCTGTGGTCAAACCATTCCAGCATAGAAAATTGACATTAAAGGATGATGATTTAGCATTTCTCGATTCCTTCTACTCTGACAATGTATATCTTTGATGTCTTTCTCATACATTGAAAGTGTATTTGTGTGTGTCACCCAGCAGCAGAAGATAACACTCAAAAGAAGTAACAATGCATCTGACACTACCTTTTGGTTTTCTTAATTGAGTATTATGAGTGCAAGCATTCAATTCATTTGAGTGCAATACTGTCTACCTTGATAACTAGTGACATATACATTATGTGAAACAAAAAAATACATGAGACTTTTCTGATTATATGAATGGTTCTCCTGACAACTAAAAAATATTCCATCTAAAATGCCTTGTGTACTTAATGCTATATACAGCCTTGCTGTAAAACAGGTTCTGCTCTATATTAATGATTGCTTATTACCAGTAACACTGCCCTAAATATATGCCATGTATATACACACACGCACATGTACACAATTGTTCAAATGTGTTAATGTCTTGTGCTTTCAAAGAGAATGTGTCTCATATTTTACATATATTTAATGTAGCTTTACTTCAACAGGCATACCTATTTGCCATTCCAGTCATGACTCTCCTTTCTGTTTCTTTTAGAGACAGTAGGGCATGATTTGTAGTTGATGTATTTGATATTTCTTATAGATCATATGGCCATTTAGAGACTTTCTTGTTGAATTATGTTAATCTCAGTTAACTTAGCCATTCATTTTCTCTGTTATTCAGTATACTACCAGCAGTGTCCTAGCCTTTGGGCTAAAACATAAAACAATATTCTTGGACTAAATTTTCCTTTGTAGGGGTTTTTGTGATTTCTTTATGACATTTGGGTGCAATGTCAGAGAAGTTTCTAGTTATTTCTAGCAGATCAGAAATGTTCTTATGTTGACTTACATGGGAGAAGTTTTATAACCAGTACTGTACAGTGAGGGTGAAGCATACAACATACCTGGAGGATAATGTTTATTTGACTAAATTTAATAGTATTGGATCTTTCTAAATATCATAATTGTTTGTTTGGCCATGCAGTATTTTACACATAAAAGAACCAGTGATGAACTGCTTTGCTTTAGCTGCTATCTCTAACAAATTACTTACCGTCTTTGTGAGGTTCAATTTCTTCAGATTGGTCTTCCCATATCTTCCAAAGTTACTCCTTTTCACAAGTACCAGCCAATTCAACTGCTCAGCACTTTGTACAACTAACATCCTCCATATATATCACCTACCCATGACAGTGTAATTGTCTCCTTTGCACACAAACCTTCTTCATTCAGCAGAGCATTTCACTACATTTCTTTCTGGCTTCTGTAAACTTGTATTCAAGGTTCATGCCTTGCTAACATGCAGCATTGCATTTCGTACATAAATAAACTTCACTGAAATTTATTTAGGAAAAATCCCTTTGTTTACCAACAAAGATATTGGTTCCCTAGATTTTTTCCATCTTGTACACTCAGTTAATTAGGCTACTTAGATAACAAAAGCTGACACCTTGTGGGCCTACTGAGCATTTGTAGAGATTTATTTCATGTAGGTTTTAATTCCTTGTCAGACATCTCTCAGTCTTCAACTATGAAAATGTAATAAGCATGTGGGAGTTCCTACAAACAGCTTATCCTAGAGGGTGATAATAACAGGAGCTGAGAAATGAGCTTGATGATCTACCACTTGCATGTAAACTATCAATGCACATATTTTTCTCATTGTTTGCTGCACCTCTGTACAAGAATTGTATGGCCCTCGCAAGCTTTTGACATCTAGTTACCTTAGTCCCTGCCAAATTACATCAAAGTCAAGAAATACTAGATATAGAGGCTTACTCTTTGTGTAGCATTTCTGCTGCAAATGGTCTCACTAAGAATCTCTTCCTAACAGTGAAACTGCATCTCTTCTAGGCAAATTCTGTTCTCATAATCAATTGTGCTGTCATCTCCATGAATTTGATGGTCTTCTCCAGGACATTCTCTGTCCTTGTAGTTTGCAATGATATTGCTATGCCTGTCATAGCGGTACCTTTCTTTACTACTTGTTTTAGAGACCAGTACACGACCTACAAGAATGTATTCCTTTGGATGTTTAGCTCTGAGTCAGCCCTGATCAAACAGACTTAAAGTCTGATTAAAAGCATTCATCTACGACTATCCTGTCTCTGTACATCAGAAACTTAGTTCAATACACTTTTATTTGCTTGAGCTTTGTAAAATGTAATTTGAAGGAGTTTTGGCTACTATCTGAATGAGTTAAGCAGCTACATAAAGGCTGTTGTAACAATTAACTACAAATTTCTCCGCACACTTTGAAATTATAGACTTTAGGTAGTGTTAAAATAACCTACTGATGCCAGCTGTTTCTGGCCAAGGACTAACCTCTGCATTCTCAATACAGTGGAGAAAAACTGAAATATAGTATTTTTAAAAATAGCTAAATGGGATTGTAGAGTTGTAATTAGTTGGAAATTAAATTGTCGATGAACTCATTTGCTCTCACACTCTGCACATGGATTGTATGACCCAACCACTCTACAGAGTGCACTGGGTGCCTTTTACACGTCACTGGCACTGGTCACAACTGTTATTTCACTTAGCTTAACATGTCTTCTCAAGCACAGCAAATCACTGGAGATTTAATTTTTGTTCTTTTAAATGTAATCAGCCATATAAAATAGTGGAAGAATAGTTATTTACATTGGTCAAGTGACTAATCTTGATAAACAAAATATTTCTTTGTAAAATGCTAACTATACAAATCTAAAGATAGTGCTGTTCCACATAAACAAGCATAATTGTCACTCACAAGGGAGAATGACTTGGTAAATGTACTATGCTTTTACTAATTGTTTCAGCTGCCTATGTAAGCACAGGTATAAGACACTCCATTGGTTCTCCTACTGACTCAGAACATAAACAGTACAAGTAAACAGGGTAGAGCACTGTACTATCATTAGCCTGACACTCAGTGTTAACCAAAAAGACTGGAACATAAAGTGGCTTGCTTAAGGACACAATGCATCATCTGATCCAAGAACCAAACCCATAGCTGTATGATTGTGAGCCCAACAGTCTAAGCCAATGATAAATCTTCTACGTGGTTGCTCAGTTTGCTAGATGCAGCAGCTAAATATATACACTAATCCTCCAAAGAGGAAGGTTAAGGAATGATATAGGTTTAATATACCAATATGGGGATAGTTCACAGCTGCATCACCTATAATCAAAGATCTGCTCATTTCAGTACTAACCTTTGGCTTATACAACATTAAATACCCACACCTATATAAACAAGTTCATTTGTAAAGATTTAATTAGTCACCGCCATGTCAAAGGTCAACTCTCAGAATTGACGAAGGAATAAGAAAAAAAAGTATTTCACAAGAATTCCACTAAACCCATTCTATTTAATAATTACTTGTATAGATTAATAGTTCATATTTTATCTCTGTTGTTGGTACTTAACCCCAGGTCAATCTTGTCCTTTAGTCAAACAAAATGTATCTTGGAATACATTACCCAATATTTACCCTCCTTTATTAAGACGTTGAGGCATAATGATGTAGCTATTTCTCGTAGGTCATAAAAATTACATTGGTCCCTCCATTAGTTCATCCCTCAGATGGGCCTGATTCTGCTTAATACTTTAGCATTTAAACCAGTCATATCAAACCTGAATATTCTGTTTTATATCAAAACTGCCAAATCTGACCTCACACCTACCCTACAATGTCATTGTAAAAATAAACAATCACATCAACAAAATCTTGAAGCTACAAGATAATACACGATTAACCTTTAGTATTTAAATGGGCCATATCTGGCCAAAATATTCTACCTGTTTAATGTTCGAACTGGCTAGATCTGGTTTCTCCCACTTACCCTACAGAGTCATTTTAAAAAGTTAACAGTTGCCTCATTAAAATCTCATACCTATAAGATAATATGTAATTAATCCAAATTGTTGGCACTCCGTCGCTTACGACGTCGAGGGTTCCAGTTGATCCGATCAGCGAAACAGCCTGCTCGTGAAATTAACGTGCAAGTGGCTGAGCACTCCACAGACACGTGTACCCTTAACGTAGTTCTCGGGGATATTCAGCGTGACACAGTGTGACAAGGCTGACCCTTTGAATTACAGGCACAACAGAAACAGGAAGTAAGAGTGAGAGAAAGTTGTGATGAAAGAGTACAGCAGGGTTCGCCACCATCCCCTGCTGGAGCCTCGTGGAGCTTTTAGGTGTTTTCGCTCAATAAACACTCACAACGCCCGGCCTGGGAATCGAAACCACGAGTCCGCTGCCCTAACCACTGGGCCATTGCGCCTCCACAATTAATCCAAAACAATGTGAATAAATAAGCATTACTTTTGACAGATTAATCTGAATGCTAGAGGGTTAATGCATATATAATCGTCAATGGTTGGGGCCAGCTAACTGTGAGTAGGTGCCAGTAACATCCAGCACCTGAGGGGAAACTGGCAAGAGCTTGCATTGGGAACAATAATTATAAAATAAACAGGGAGAATTTGTTGAGTATTAATAATCTCCCCTTTGATTTCATTGTGGCTAATCGCAGGGAGCACTGTAAATCTGCTGGATGTTCTAGTTCTTCACTGGGTCAGAAGACGAGAATGAAGCAAAACAATATATCTTTTATCTTTTTTACCTTTTACGTTTCGGTCAGTAGACTGCAGCCATGCTGGAGCACCACCTAGAAGAATTTTTAATCAAATGAGTTCATTCCAGTACTTAAATTTTTTTTTTTTTTTTGTAAGCTTGGTACTTATTTTATCAGTCTGTTTTGCCAAACTGCTAGAGCATGGGGACAAAAACACACCAACACTAGTTGTCAAGTGGTGGTGGGGGACAGAGGTACAAAGACACACAGATATTCTTTTACTTGTTTCCATCACTTTGGCTGGAGCACCACTTTAAAGGGTTTTTACTTAAAGCAATCGATCCCAGGACTTATTCTTTGTAAGCCTAGTATTTATTCTACCAGTCACTTTTACCAAACCCGTAAGTTACGGGGATGTAAACACATCAACATCGGTTGTCAAGCGATGGTGGGGGGGGGGGAGACAAACAGACACACATGTGAATATATACATATATGACGGGATTCTGTCAGCTTCCAGCTACCAAATCCACTCTCAAAGCTTTGGTCGGCCTGAGGCTATAGTAGAAGACATTTGCCCAAGATGCCACAGTGGGACTGAACCCAGAACCATGTGATTGGGAAGCAAGCTTCTCACCACACACCTACACCTATGCCTAATATATGTAGAGTGTTCAGTAAGTAGCCACGATCACCAAACAGGGTTGCTGAGCTAAGTCACCTACACTGTCAGCTCAGCCCTCAACACCAGCAGCTTCATCGAGAAGCAAAAGTGATAAGCATTGTTAGCGAACCTCAACATGGTAATTCAAACTACTAGAAATAGCAGCCAAATTTCCTTGAAATTATTCCCTACTATATTAAAAAGAAAAAAAAAAATACGTAAAGACACAGGAGATGATGTAGTCCTAGATACTCCCAAAAATTTAGGATGGTCATGGTTGGAATGGTTTATCATACGACCTCTCAGGATTAACCTGGGTTCAAACTCCAATGCTGCAGAGTATTGTTTCATTGTCTCAAACTTCATAGAGTACATTGTATGCAGAGTGTGATGACGTAGTTCAGTTACCATAGCAACCAGTAGCTGCACTCTATCATCACTAATGTGATTTTGCCTTCCATTTTATAAATAATATATTCAGCAGGATTGAAAATTCTTGTTACTACCACTGTTACAGCTATTGTTGATGTTTAGTCCTGATCCAGCAGACTTATCTTGCAAAATATTCCAACTATAACAAACTCATTTTATTTTCAGACCAAGACTACATTTTTTTATTCCAACTATTTTTTTTTTTTCTTTTCTCCCTTAAGAAGATAAATTGCAGTTTGAGAGAAAAGTAGGAGGGTGCCTAACATCAGTCCTTCATAAGTGAATTAATGCTTTATCATTATTATTATTGTTGTTGTTGTTGTTATTATTAAGGTATAAAGGCAGTGAGCTGGCAGAAACGGTAGCACGCCGGGCGAAATACTTAGCAGTATTTCGTCTGCCGCTACGTTCTGAGTTCAAATTCTGCCGAGGTCGACTTAGCCTTTCATCCTTTCGGGGTCGATTAAATAAGTACTAGTAACACACTGGGGTCGATGTAATCAACTTAATCTCTTTGTCTGTCCCCTCTATGTTTAGCCCCCTGTGGGCAATAAAGAAATAAAAAACGTTAGCACACTGGGCAAAATGCTTAGTGGTATTTCGTCTGACTTTACGTTCTGAGTTCAAATTCTGCCAAGGTCGACTTTTCCTTTCATCCCTTCAGGGTCGATAAGTACCAGTTACATACTGCTCTAACCCTGGCCAATATTTCAGACTTTGTACCTATAGTATAAAGTATTATTATTATTAAGGCATAAAGACAGTGAGCTGGCAGAAGCATTAGCACACCGGGCAAAATGCATAGCATTCATCTGTCTTTACATTCTGAGTTCAAACTCCGCCGAGGCTGGCTTTTCCTTTCGGAGTTGATAAAAATAAGTATCAAATAAACACTAGGGTCAATATAATTGACTAGGCCACTCTCGCAAAAAATTTCAGGCCTTGTGCTAATAAAATTATTGGCATTCTGTGCAAAATGCTCAGTAATATTTCTTCCACCTTCATCTACTTTGCCTTTCATTCTTTTCGAGTTGCTAAACTAAAATACCAGTCATGTACTGAGGTTGATGTTATCATCATGCCCACTTTCTTAAGAATTATTACTATTAAGAGGGCAATGAATTGGTAGAAGAATTAGAAAATCAAGTATGTTGTTTAATGACAGCACTTGATTTGGGTTCAAATACCAAAGCTTGACTTATACTTTCTCATCCTGTGGAGTTGATACAATCAAGTACCAACCAAGTACTTGAGTCAACTGACCCTCTTTCTCAAAATCATTGGCCTTGTCTAGAAACCACTGCTTTTATTTGAAATCTTAACTTTACATTTCCTCCTTTCAAGATAGATAAAATACAGTACCAGTAAAGAAAAAGGGTGAATTTAATTAACTCCTCTCCCAAATTTGCAGCCTTATAATATATGCTAAAAACAATGGTTTCTGATTTAAGCAAAAGGTCAGCATGGAACCTTGATGATGAAATTTTGTAGCTGCAAGATTTTGATGGTGTGATTGTTTTAGAAAGATATTATAGGATAAGTGTGAGAGGTTGGGTGTGTGGCTAGCTTCAACAAAAAACAGAATATTTGGGCTGGATATAGCCAGTTTACATGCTAATGGATAATCCGTTTTGTCACCATATTTCCCTTGAGATACAGAGCATTGGTTTCAATTGATTTTGAAAATAATGAAGAATTTAATAAACTGACTATCATTATAAAGTTGGTGTTTGTAACAAAAACTAACATGAAATTTTGATCAAAGCTTTTAAGATCACTTTAAATTTATATGAAGAAACACAGTTTCAGATAGTTTGGTACCAAAAGGGTTAAAAAACACCACGAACCTTACATTTGGTCAAGAATGAAGTTCAGTTAAATCTAAACCAGGTACTGATGCTTTGAAGCAAAGAAACCATGAAGATAGCCTGCTACGTCTACTACCATTTGTTAATGAGCTTCAGTCCCTGTTTTTTTATATATAAATTTCCTGTTTTAAAGTGATCTTAAAAGCTTAGACCAAAATTTCAGGTTAATTTTTGTTACAAACACCAGCCTCATAATGATAGCCAATTTATTAAATTCATTATTTTCAAAATTAATTGAAACCAATGCTGTGTATCTGAAGGGAGATATGGTGACAAAACAGTTAACCTTTTAGCATTTAAACTGGCCATATCAGGCCCAAATATTCTACCTGTCTTATGCACAAATTAACCACATCCAGCCTCTCACACAAAATTTATCATCAAGTGATAAATTTACCTTCTGATCCCAGTACACTGCGACCCAGGCTACAAAGCGGGTCAAACAAGATCAAATTTCAGTACAACAGCAAAGAAGTGAACAAGTTCCATAATAATCACACTGCCAATAGATTTGATCAAGATAAATCATTTGACATCAGATTGTTTTTAAATGAGATTTCAATGGCAAATGAAACCTACAGGAGTGTTTTTCATTACATGTAGAACACCAGTTGCTTAACATCAACTCTGGTTAAATGACAATCCAGCTGGTCAAACAAACAGGAAGAAGTAGATTTCATTGAGTGTGCATGTGCATATATGTATTTCATTATCATCATCGTTTAACATCCACCTTCCATGCTGGCCAGGCAGAAGACTGCACCAGACTTCTGTGGCTGTTTTGGAAAGATCTTTACAGCAGGATTTCCTTTCTAACACCAACCACTCAGCAGAGTGGACTTAGTGCTTTTTACATGGAACAAGCAAAGGCAAGGTCACTTTTGGCAAGGATATTACAGCCGGATGCCCTTCCAAATGCGAACCACTTTACAGAGTGGACTGGCACTTTTTAAGTGGCACCTGCACTGACAAGGTCACCAAGTAACTTGCAAGACAAAAATCTTTTGAGAGGGGAGAGAGCATTGGAGGAAATGATCTTGTGTCAGATAATGAAATGTTATAGTGAGACAGAAAGAAGAGTCTTGCTGTAGAGGAGGTACAAGGTTACCTGGCTGGAGAGAAAGATCAAGAATGAAGTCAGAAACAGGAGTGCTGCCACAAAGGAGATACATGGTTACCCAACCTGAAGGAAGTGCAGAAGGAGAGAGTGTAGGAGACAGCAGGATAGAGATGGTGGCAAAGTGCCAGACATAAGTGACAGGGATCGGAGAAATATAAATGGGATGATTGAGTAAAAGAAGAGAGATATATAGATGGTGGTAAGTGCCAGGGCATACTCTTGAGGTTCAAGCATCATAATATAATTGGCAGGATATTGTGAAAAAAGCAGGATTAGAGAGTGCAGAAGGGGAATGAGTGGCGAAAACCTAGGTGTATATATAGAGGTTGGGGCTAGCAGATAGCAATAATACAGTGAGACAGGGCATGTGAGTGGAACACACAGGTCAGAGGGGCTAGTGGAGAGTAATGATACAGTGAGACAGGGACAAGAGTGGGGAGTGGGGGGTAAGCATAGTGCATGAAGTGGAAATGCAAAGAGAAAAAATGTAGAGATGTAGTTTGATTTGTTAGTGTGTGTGAGAAGTTTTAAGTGTAGGAGACAGCACTTCTGGAATTCGGTTTCATTGATGTGGGCAGGTCTTCTCAAGAACCTCATATCGCCAGACACTTTGGTCCATTGTCATTTCCTCCGTGAGGCTCAACATCCAGAGATCGATCCTTACCACTTCATCCCACATCTTCCTGAGTCTCCCTCTTCCATAGGTACTCTTTCAGTGACCGGTACTTCTTTGTGGAGCTGTCCTCATTCATAGCCATTTGCACACAAGCATCATACAGTCTACCTTTCACTCTAAGAGAAGTCCTTCCATTGCCAACTGAAGTAATAGCTCTCTGAACTTCCTCCACCCAATTCTTATTCTAGAAAAAGTACTTTCAGAACATCCTCCACCATTGCTAATTTGGTCACCTAGGTAACAGAAACTATCTACAACCTCAAGAGAGCCTCCTGGGCATTTGAGAGAATCTCAGTCCCATGTGCTCTTAATGCTTATTGTCCCTGCACATCTTCCACATACAAAGGCAACTGTATCTGTTAATCTATCTGATTTCACTGCACCTCTTCTGTGTCCATAGTTTACACTGGGTGCAGCAAATGGAATTTCTCCCAACTCCTTTCCTCCAAATTGAGAAGGGCCATTTACCTGACGGAAAGAGTTTTATCTTCTTTTTTACTGACAACAACTTTGGTCTTTACTAGGTGAGCTTTAAGGCCCTTTGATTCCAGGTTTTCTTTCCACCCCTGGAATTTCTTCTTCAATTCTGCAATAAGAGCAAGGTTATCACCATATAGCAGTTTCCATGGGAACCCAATTTTGAATTCTTGTTATGGCCTGGAGGACTATAACAAATAAAGAGTAGGCTAAGAAATGAGCTCTGGTGAACCCCTACCTGTATGCTAAATTCATCACTGTATTCACCTGACAGTGTCACTATACATGGATTGTACAGCTCTTACAAGTCACTCCTCTACTCCTAACTTCCTTAGAGGCCACCATATAACAGAGCAGGGAACTCTGTCGAAAGCTTTCTCCAGGTCAGCAAAGGCCAAGTACAATGGCTTACTTTTGGCCAAGTACTTTTCCTGCAGCTATCTCACTAAGATGACATCTGTGGTAGAAAACCAAACTTCATCTCATCTAGTTTAATTCTATTCCTAATCAATTGATCTATATCCCTCTCAGTAACTTTCATGACTTGATCTAGCAGTTTTCTATCTAAGGCATTGCCTTTACCCTTGTAGCAGCTAACCATAATACTACTACACCAGTCATTGGGGATGGTGCCTTCCTGAATAACTTTATTAACTATATGGATGACTAAGCTATATCCTATGTTGTAAAGATCACCCCATAATGAAATGGATTCAGGCTCACTCCCACTATACAGCTACTTGGGCCAGTGACTTGGTAGTCTGTCACACAATTGTATAGTACAATTTAAATCTGAATTGCATGACAATATAACCAATATTTAAAACTCCGTGAGCATCCATATATCTTATCGTTTCGGTCATTAGACTGCTGGCCATGCTGGGGCACCATCCTTGAAGCACTTTAGTTCAATGAATCAATCCCAGTACTTGCTTCTGTTATAAAGCCTGGTATTTATTCTATCAGTCACTATTGCTGAACTGCTAAGTTACGGGGACATAAACACACCAGCTTCAGTTGTCAAACCACTTCCCTCATGTTGTTGGTTAATTAGTTATGTCATTAGAGATACATTAAGTATCTCGTCACTGTTTTCTGAAACAATGGGATGCAATGATGTCTCAAATGATAATCACCTCTTCTTGACTTCCACTCCTTCACAAAAGGCAGTTACACCCAACACTACATGCTAACAAACCACTTTTACACATTAGTGCTGCTGCTACTACTACTACTACTAATAGCAGAAGAGCACTATTACTTGCATCAAAGTAGACAGGACTAATTGATAGTCTTGTCCATAGATACAACACAATGCCAAGACAGGAACAATTAGTGTCCAATCAACTCTTAAACAGAAAGAAATACAAGACAAATAAAATACAAATAAGGAAAAAAAAACACAAAAATATTTTGGTTTTAATTATATTTAATTTTAAAAATTTTAATGATTTTTCAAATATTTTCCTTTCTTTCAGTCTTCTCTGATACTCTTCAAGTATTCTGCTTCGTGGAACCAGCATGTGGCTTTTTGCTTTCAGCTGAAATTTTGCACAGGTCCAGATTTCTGACATTGGCCTCTGCAGTTCCCTTACTTACCTGCTGTATGCTACATAAATACCAGACAAATGCATGCAGGATGTTCACTGATCATCATAAGAGAGAACAACAAGGTCAGTGGGTCAATGCTGCTCACTCCCAACATTACTGAGTCTTAGAAAGGCAAACCAAATATACAGCTCCAAGTATATGTGAATGTATGTATGTGTATATGTATCTACATGAGTGTGTGTGTATATATATATATATATACACACACACACACACATGCGTGTATATATGTATTATATACATACATACACATATATGTGTGTTATATATATACACAAACATACACACACCACACACATAATTATGCTGTGGTTTAACCCCAGGTCAGCGTTTGATTGAACAAACCAACGATCAAAGGCACTTTATCCAACACCATCTTGTCTTTTTTTTTATAGAGGAATGAAGAATACATTTTCCTAAAGTCTTTTCAAAAGTGTTTATAGTCTTGGGGTATACTGCCAACAGCCACATGGCTACCCAGCATGAAACCAGTGAACAGATTTAATGGCACGGGTACTTCCCCACCCCACTCAACACAGAGTTTACCCTATACAAATATATAAAAAATATCCCAACATAGGTTTAAGATATTCAATGCTCAATTCTTTCCTGCCTTTTTTTTTTTTACTGTCTTTTTGTGACAATTCTGATCAAATTGGCAAATTAGATAACAATTATGTAATTTCTATTATACAAAGAGGGGTAATTATGCAAATTAACAAACGAGAACCATCCAATAATACATAAATTAAGACCCGAGTCCCAACTACATTTTCTAGGCTTGAATTTTGCATTGAGTTGTCCTACCTTCTCACGAAGATCATAAAATGAACTGAACTGATATAAATTCAGTGCTTGAACCCATGTAAAAGAATATACCTTATTCATAATTTATTTTAATATATACCTGTGTTTGATTTACAATTGTCCAAGTCTTTATATAATGAAAGCTATATGGCATGCTCCAAATCTATGTAAGTTTATCTATATATATATTGTCTTGCACTTCGTTTTCAGCAACAGGTGGGATATGTCAAACTAATGAACAACGGATCTTGCTAAATATCTATTGATTTACACAATTCATACACATCATACATATATATACATATATATATATATATATATATATATATATATATATATAATAGAGAGAGCGAGGGGAGACAGACAGACATAGATTAAATGTCACAACACAGTGAACCAATAAACTTGGCCACAACTAATTTGTAAAATAAACCAAGAGAAAATTAATTTTTTCTTCTAAAGAGGGAGGAATAGATTCACTGTAGTGATTTGTAAATTTGAACGACTAAATTTAAATTAAAAATGAAATCCTTGAAATAAATATTTTAGAAAACGAATAGGATTCAAATTTTAACTTCTCCTTATCGCTCTCTCCTCTCTCACTTGCACACACACACACCTAAAAGGGAATGCAAGTCAAAATCAACCACCCTCCCACTTGTCAATAGGGAAAGCCTGGTCATGACAGTAGCACAAAATTGTTGAGGTATAAATATCAAATACTGTCGTGAATCAATTACCCAAACAGTCCCATGCCTCCGTATACGAGAAGACCTAATCCTCAGCACATCTCATAAATCAAATGTCATCCTGCTCTTTAGCCTGCAGTGGAACTAACTATGAACAGCAGCAATGCACAGTTATAGAAATGCAAATACAGAACAGATTGTCTGTAAATGACATCACTCAATACAAGTTACCCACAAATACAACACAAACACACACATACATACATACATACATACATACATACATACATACATATTCAAGACAATTTTTGTGCTGGGCATGACAAAAGTATTTTAAAAAGCAAACAAAGATCTTTGTAAATAAACAGTTGACCTCATTTTTCAACTGTGTATTTAGAAAATATATATATAAATGTGTGTGTGGGTGTGTATATATATATATATATATATATATATATATATATATATATATATATCAAAAAATAAGCAACACGGATTTCAAAGGTGATTGCAGTACGCACGTTTCATGCTACTCCAATTTATTTAAGTAATGCAAGCATTACATATATATATATATTACTCTTTACTCGTTTACTTGTTTCAGTCATTTGACTGCGGCCATGCTGAAGCACCGCCTTTAGTCGAGCAAGTCGACCCCAGGACTTATTCTTTGTAAGCCTTGTACTTATTGTAACGGTCTCTTTTGCCAAACCGCTAAGTTACGGGGACATAAACATACCACCATCGCTTGTTTCTCGATGTTAGGGGGACAAACACAGACACAAACATATACACATGCATACATATATATATATATATATATATATATATATATACGACAGGCTTCTTTCAGTTTCCGTCTACCAAATCC
>NC_068987.1:103935804-103937778 GCF_001194135.2 Octopus bimaculoides
ATTAAGAATGAAATATCCAATTTTGAACTCAAAGTCTATTTTACTTTATTTCAACAAAAAGCAATGCAGTTAAAATATGCACCTAAATTATCAACACAATTTTGCCATTTTATTGGTAGCTTACTTATGCAGGCAGCAAAGAATTTCAGACAGCAAGAGGTGATGAAATCACGAAAGGCTGTTTTTGCATCTTCTTCAGATTTGCAAAAAGCTGTCTAATGTCTGGAAAACATGATAGTCCATTGGTGCAAGGTCTGGTGAATATGGTGGATGACAGAGTACTTCCAAGTTCAGTTCCTGTAATTTGAGTAGCGTTCTTTATGCAACATATGGTCGAGCATTGTCTTGCAAAAGAATTGACCTGTCTCTATTGACCAATCTCTGTTGTTTAATTGCAAATTCACTCATCATTTCATCCAATTGCTCGATGTTTTCATCCGCTGTAATTGACTTACCAGGTTTCATGAAGCTGTAGTGGATGACACCAGCACTGAACCACCAAACAGACACCATTAGCTATTTTCGGTGAATATTCTTTTTTGGATTGTGTTTTGGTACTTCGTTGCCATCCAGCCACCGTAAAGAACGCTTGCTATTGTTGAAAAGAACCCATTTTTCATCACACATAACAATACGATGCAAAAATGGTACGCTTTTATGCTGTGAAAGCAAAGAACAGCAAGTTTCAAGATGTGTCATTTGATGCATGCTCAGTTCGTGTGGTACACACTTGTCCAGCTTCTTTACCTTGTCGATTTGCTTTAGATGGTCCCAATACAGTTGGAATCAAAAAATCAAATCTTGCTAACTCACATATAGTTTGAGATGTATCTGCTTCCACTGCAGTTTTTTGGCTCATCATTAACCACCTTGGTCTCAGGTTTACCACGGGGCTGATTTTCAAGAGTAAAGTCACCAGACCAGAACTTCTGAAACCATCAACATACACTGCACTCATTTGCCACATCTTCACCAAACACCTCATTGATGTTTCGAGCTGTCAGAAATGCATTGGTTCCACTACAGAACTCGTATTCATAAACAACACGAATTTTTGATCCATCCATGGGTTCACAAAAATTGATTTACAAGAGAAAATTCAGAATATAATTAGCCAACATGAATTGCATTTCAAAAAGTGATGATGTAACTTTTCAATGTTGTAAAACAAAGAATCGCCAGGATAAAACATTAGAGTTAACAACCGTCAAACTTGGCACATAAGAAAATCAGACTTTTCATTTTTAATGACCTGATATATATATATACACACACACACACACACACATTTATTTATATATATATATATATATATACATACACACACTTCAAAAATGAGGTCAGCTCTCTATTTACAAAGATGTTTGCTTTAGAATTTGTCATACTCAACACAAAAGTTATTGTCTTATACACACACACACACCAGCACACACTATAATTTGATCTCTGACTGTTATCAAATGTATCATTCCTGGAGATAAACGGGGGACAAAACTGAACAAAATATAGAAATATAGTGTGTGTATAAAAATATTGTAAGCAAAGTATAAAGATAAGATTGATAGTCTGGAAAACGATATATACATTCTTATTAACAGCAACTCATTTCAGATATTTTAACTGGTAAATATTCTCAAGAAAGTCCTGTTCCTTGGTTTCTCAAGAAAGTCCTGTTCCTTGGTTTCTCAAGTATGTAATGACTTCACCTGAGGTCTTCAACACTTGTTGATTGATATTTGATGGTGAAAAGTAAGGTACAAATGTTGGTTTAAAATAATTAAATAAATAAATGAGAGAGAGAATGAGAGCGAGAGAGAGAGAGAGAGAGAGAGAAAGAGAGAGAGAGAGAGAGAGAGAGAGAGGGAGAGAGAGAGGGAGAGAGAGAGAATGAAATCCAATACACTTACCAGTTTGGTAAATACCTTGGCTAAAAATCAATGCTTTATCATAATTGCATAGGGTAGGGTAAAGAGC
>NC_068987.1:103937898-103941325 GCF_001194135.2 Octopus bimaculoides
CCCATGCCACTGATGTTATCCATGGGAAAGGCAAAGGGGCCAATACTGCTTGGCACCAGTGACATCACAACTCATTTCTACAGCTGAGTGGACTGGAGTAACATGAAGTAAAGTGTCTTGCTCAAGAGCACAACACACAGCCCTGTCTGGGAACTGAACTCACTACCTCATGATTGTAAGCCTGACACTAACTACTGAACCATTATCCATAAAACTAATCTACAAAAGGTGGTAGATGTGCTGAATTTCAATGATGGTAATTGCCATGGGGTATCAAGTGACAAAAGCACCACTGAAATATAGATTCCATCTCGTTTATCTTAGTCTAGTCAACTTAGCAAAGCTTGCCTTTCTTCAGCATGAGAAACTCAAGAATACTACACGGTAACGAGATCACTTTTCAATGATAAAGGACTGCCTCTCCTTACATCAGTGGGTTGTATTTCTGTGTATTATCTATTTATCACACTGTTATATGGTTTGGTACAGCAGTGGCATGCACTTCTTCTGTATGCTATCCATTTTGTCACAAGGAAAACATATAAAAGGTCTTGGCTCACTAATGAGATATGAAGCAAAGTAGACAACATTCCAACCAGTCAATCATTTTCCTATTGACTTGATCAAAACCAACTATCAACATACTGTATTAACAATCAGAGCCCATTGCACCTAATGGTCATGCCAAGGACTGGCCAAAAAGCAGCAATGACCAAACAAAAAAAGTTTAATCCTTAACCTTCTTAATACTAGCCCACTCATGACTGTGTCAATATTAAAGTGTTACTACTTTAATTAAAATTTCATTCAAATGATAATGATACGTAACACTTCACTTAGTCAACATTAATCACAAAAAAAAAAAAAATCATAAATGAGCTGATATGACAACCTCTCCAACGATGTTCAACCTACTAGAAACAACAGCCAACTTTTCCTCAAATTATACCCTAATGTTTCAAAGATCAGGATCACATTGCAAGATGTATGTAGCCCTAATAAGTTTATGCATGGCAGTGTAGTTTGCTTCACAACTGCATGGCTTCAGGTTTGACACTCCACTGCTTGGAGTCTTCTACCATAGCCTCAAATCAATCAAAGGTTAATAAGTGAAATTTGAAAGAAAGAAACAGTGTAAAAATCCCATCACAAAGACATTTCCTATTCTGAGATAGTAAATCTAATCAGTTTCCTGGCTGAACACAACCACCTAGCCTTTGGGTACCCTCAGTAGCGTTTATAATATGAAGACCAGGACTTCAGCTTGAGGATAACTTCCTCCTAACAATATCAGAAGTTCTTCCTCCTCTGACTAAACAATCAGAAAAAAAAAAAAAAAAAAAAAAAAAAAAAAAAAGAAACTACATAAGGCTTGAGAAAGTCAAAGTTGTTCAGGTTGGGACACCACTGACAGGGGACTGCTGGATACGGGCTAACATGGGGCAGAACAATAATCAAAAAGTACAGTTAGACAAGGTTACAATATGAACTGTTTAATGATTTTATCAACAAGTTTTTCACCATGAGGCTGGCATCCAATAATGGCACTGTAATACCTTGGGGTTTTTTTTAAATCATCTTCTAAATACACCGGACATTCTATTAAAGGTTACATAAGGGGAATATTAGCAAATGTTTAGGCTTCTGTCATTGCTGATCAAGCAGGGATGACAAAGATGTTCTGACCAAGGACATACCAACTTTTTTTTTTTTCTTTTTCAGATGTGTCTAAAACTTATTCACGTTTTAACTCTTAAATTCCTGTGGTACTTTCTCAACATAACTCGCCCAATCTAGCAAGGAACTAAATTTTGATGAAATGTTCTAATGATCAATTACATGAACATTTCCCTATTGTTCAGAATCAATAAAGCCCAATAATACTTAAATGACTGGTATGTGCAGATGACACTGTTAGATCACTGATTATTTTCTTCAACTTAGAAGCTCTCTCCTTTAATTAAATCATTAACAAATAATATCATTAAATACTAAATCAATGCTCAAGGTATTATCTGCCATGATGCTTGAAAATCAAAAGAGAAGAATCCAAATTTACTCAATAAATACACGTGGTTCAAACAGAAAGTCTTTTGGTAGGAACTCCTTTCTAAATTGAAGCTAAACTTGCACTGTAGAAGGTTTAATTTGAATTGCAGTTTCAGGCTGCTCAGGGCTCAGCAAAATTTGCTGTTATTTGTAGTACAGGACTTTGAATCATTACCCACTGTTTTAAATCTTCAAAGAAGATTCAGACATTTAGATACAAATAGATGCTTCATTGTTAGCTCACTTTGAGCTCCCTTTTTTTCTTTTAAGTGAATGAGAGAGAAATATTCTCCTGGATAATCAAAACATTAGTTTACAGAAATAAGTTTCTCACAGATCACAGATGATCTCTGCCTAGTCCCTTACCAGCAACTGGTTGAACTGTATCAGTACGGAAGTAGAATGAAGGAGATTTCAACTCACAGCCCTTGAGCTGGTAATTCACCATCTTTTCATTTTGATAACATGCTGAATACATCAACTAAATGCTTAATAACGGTAAACCAGTAAATATGAGAAATAAACAACCAAGGTGTGTGTTACATCAAGGTTGTCTTGCTGTTAAAAAACCTCAACAAGAATCAGCTAGGGGTTATTAGATGATTATCACAGTTTGTAATATGGGGTTTAGGGCAAGCAAAGGCTAACGTTTTCAACAAGAGGACCACAAATGTTATTGCTCATCAAGAACCATGCCTAAGCACTAAAAGAAAATTTAACAAGTGGGCGCTGGTGCCACATAAAAAGCACTCATGCCAGTGCTGCGTAAAAGCACCCAGTACACTCTGTAAAGTGGTTGGTGTTAGGGAGGGCATCCAGCTATAGAAACCATACCAAAACAGACATGGGGCTCGGGCAGCTGTTCAGCTGGTCAACTTTTGTCAAATTGTCCAACCCATGCCAGCAGAGAAAACTGGCGTTAAAAAAGAAATCAAGAATTGCATTTAATTATTCAGTGCAATTTAATCTATTTTAGACTAAGACTTTAGAAAAAGCTATTATGATGATATAATCATCAAACTAAAGTGCACTCAGAAAGTAAAAAGGGCCCCAGATATGGTTAGATAATAGTGCTGAGGATCAATTAAAAGATGGGCCTTCCCCATCCACCAGACATCTACGAAGGCTTAGGAAACCCAAGAAAGTTATGTACCAACACCATTTAATATTTGCATTCTCCATCCAACTCACTCCACGTCTAAAACATGGGCAGCAAGCAGCTCCTCTGCCCACTGCTATCTCTCAAATTTTAACAAAGTTAATAAAATAGATGGGAGACTACTTAAGAGAGAGGAAGATAGTGAGGGAGTTATTAAGGAGGAGGAAGAGCAACAGAAATGAACTTTCTAAATGGTCTTTTTTTTTTTTTTTTTTTTTT
>NC_068987.1:103941335-103943409 GCF_001194135.2 Octopus bimaculoides
TTTTTTTTTTTTTTTCTTTTTTGAAACCAAAATTTTCAAGTTAGAATACCAATTCATAAAGACAAGGGAAGGGGGGTATAGCTGTACACGTAGACATTGTATTATGTGGAGATTGCACAGATGTGTATGTAGAGACCATATAGCTGTTTAACTAGAGAACAAAGTATGCATGCATAAATTGTAAACATGTAGATATTGTATAGATGCGTACACATATCTCATACAGGTGTATACGTACAAATCATGTAAATGCATGTATGTGCAGGATATGTTAGTATGTAGAATATTTAAGCATTCAAATGTAAGAATGTAGAATATGTAATTATGTAAGGACAAGAGAAAGACAGTTTTATGAACATTTTTCAGTTTTGTCATGATTTAGGAGAGAGAGAGAGAGAGAGAGAGAGAGAAAGAGAGTGAGAGTGAGAGAGAGAGTGTATGTGTGTGTGTGTGTTTTTATTTATTTATTTATTCTCCTCTGGTGTTATATACATGTGTACATAGAAAAGAAAAAGAAAGATAAGCCAGAGTCTGCTCCTCTACCACTCTCTTGCAATATTAACCAACAGCATGAAAGCTAAGTTTGTATGTTACAGCAGAGATATTTTTGGTGTAAGGCACTGAGGTATAACTTGTTGACAGAGATATCTGGTTACATTGTTTTTAATGTACCAACTTCATCACCCATTCTGTTAGTTAACTAGACAACAGATACTCTGAAATCCATGTACGTGTGTATGAGAGTGTATGTATGCAAAGAGTTGTCATCGTTATTGTCAGCATCACTTTGCATATGCCTATGTGTGAGATCATGTCTGTGTATGCGAGACAGACAAAGAGGCTTTTGATCATACTGCCAAGTTGGGTAACATTGCAATATCAGTAACAAGACCATGGCCTGGAAACTGGATTGTATTAACCACTCAGGTTCTATTCCCAGCAAGTCTACCAGGGCAGTTGGTTACAACTTACCATTTCTTTTCTTCCAAGAATCGAGGTTAACAAAGGTGTGTGCCATTTTTGAGAACAACAAAATGGATGACAATCATCATCATCGTTTAACGTCCGCTTTCCATGCTAGCATGGGTTGGAGGATTTGACTGAGGACTGGTGAACCAGATGGCTACACCAGGCTCCAATCTGATTTGGCAAAGTTTCTACAGCTGGATGCCCTTCCTAATGCCAACCACTCAGAGTGTAGTGGGTGCTTTTACGTGCCACCGGCATGAAGCCCAGTCAGATGGTACTGGCAACGGCCACGCTCAAAATGGTGTATTTTATGTGCCACCCGCACAAGAGCCAGTCCAGGGGCACTGGCAACGATCTCGCTCGAAAGTCCTTATAGGGTCAATAAATAAGAAGATATATGTATGCATATAAACAAAACATATTCCAAGCATCATTGTAACGGTCTTTCTTGCTTTGTTTAATTTCGAACGGAGAATGCACCATATTAAAAAATTCAACATAATTCAAGAACTCTTCAAATCTGGAAACTAGCACCTCCTTACCAAATTTTCCTCACAGACCATGATAAATTCACATTTAACAACTTCCTTACCTCAATCTGCCTAGCTTATTTATTATTCAAAACAACTTGGAAACATTTCAAATGACTAACTGCACACTGACAAATTATTCCAGACAGACCAATGACACACTTCATTATGTGAGGTCAAGCTGTGGTCAAGGCCAAAAATAGCCATAGTTTGGAACTAAAACTATTAATGTGACAAATGAATGGATTCATCATCATCATCATCGTTTAACGTCCGCTTTCCATGCTAGCATGGGTTGGACGATTTGACTGAGGACTGGTGAAACCGGATGGCAACACCAGGCTCCAATCTGATTTGGCAGAGTTTCTACAGCTGGATGCCCTTCCTAACGCCAACCACTCAGAGAGTGTAGTGGGTGCTTTTACGTGTCACCCGCACGAAGGCCAGTCAGGCGGTACTGGCAACGGCCTCTATTATTATATAAATTTGGAAGAAGATGCTAAGAGCTAAGCTATGATAGAAAACAAGAGTTGGCTTATTAAAAATTATTGTTATATCATTA
Source organism: Octopus bimaculoides (assembly GCF_001194135.2). NCBI lineage: Eukaryota > Metazoa > Mollusca > Cephalopoda > Octopoda > Octopodidae > Octopus > Octopus bimaculoides. The sequence continues at coordinate 103,943,397 of NC_068987.1, forward strand.
ACATTCTTTTACT
>NC_068987.1:103946151-103958931 GCF_001194135.2 Octopus bimaculoides
ATATATATATATATATATATATACGATGGGCTTCTTTCACTTTCCACCTACCAAATCTACTTACAAGGCTTTGGTTGGCCTGAGGTTATAGTAGAAGACACTTGGCCAAGTGGGATTGAACCAGGGACCATGTAGTTGGGAAGCAAAGCTTCTTCCAACCATATTACAATATCTTCAAACACCACTTTATTAATGCATACAAGCCAAATATGACTAAAATAAAATAAATTAGAACAAGCTTATGTTATGAAATGAAAGAAAATCTTAACAAAAAATATTTCTAAGAGACAAGGCCACAAAACTGTAGAGGTAAGGAGTCAAGTGAACCATACCTCTAATGATATATTGGTGTTAATTTTACCATTTTATTTGGTCTTCTTTTGAAATTGCAATATCTAGATTTATTAGAATTAAGAGAAGGAGTGAAAAAATGTCAAGTATCAAGATGTAATAGCAGTGCCCCAGCATGGCCACAGTCACTAGCTCAAACCAATAAAAAGAGATTGTTTTATTAGTTTTACAAAAACGACATATGCTAACTTCTATTAATATGAAACTGGCATGAAAGTTAAACGTTGCAAAAACTAGTACAAAGATGATTGCATAAACATGCATGTCTATATACACATACATACACACACACACTGCTTGGCAGAATGTCAGAGAAAAGTTGCATGCATCAAGCAAGCAACATGTACAAGTACTGGAAACAGATAATAAACAGCTAAGAGGGACCAGCAGATCTAGTCGTTTTCGGAAACCTTAAAGAAAGTTTTTAAAACTAAAGTAAATGCCAGAAGCCAAGCGACGGTTAACTAGTCAGATAATCCAAAGTTGTATTATTACTGTTATTTACTTGTGTTTGTTTCTAAAAACCAAAGACAAAAGTTCCAAAGCAGCAAAAACAATCCCACCCTAAATACAAGAGGAGAAGATAGAAGAAAGAAATTTACAGAAATAAAATGAAGTTTGAATTAAAAGATGCAAAGAGGGGGAAAAAAAACAAATTTAAAATAATATATAAAATAAAAGTCAGTTTTAAAATTTTCATGGTTTGTTAGTTAAAACAAAAAAAAATTAGAATAAGGTACCCTAAAATGGATGGATGGATAGATAGATCAAAAGACAGATAGATGGTAGATAGCTAGAGAGAGACAGATATATAGAGAGATCAATTAGGTAGATTGATGGTATTATAGAGATAAACAAAATCTTATCTTACCTGAAAGTTGCCCCTTAAAATGGAGTTGTTGATGTATGAAGTAACCCTAGTAGTAGAAGAAACCAACAGATAGCAGGTGGGGACTAGGGTACTCTGTCCACTACGAAAAAAGAGCCTGATGAACAAGAAGTCACTTTGAAGATTGACAATGCTGCTGGCCGGTTGAAGCTTGTAGAACCGATGTTTGCAGAAATAGCTACGTATGCAACGCAGCACGCAGTCCAGTCACACTACACAAGACACAAGTGTATGTGCGTGTGTGTGTGTGTGTCTGTGTGTATACGTATGCATGTATACATACCATACGTGCACATGAATGAAAAGAGTCTTGGCACAATCTTTGACGAAGACACTGTCTACACATGAGGAGAAGAGGGGACGACTGACCTGACAAGAAACCTGAACACTGGCTGATGAGAGAACTGTGGTCGGAAGAGTGGTGACGACAGAGATGTTGGGATGAAACTCGCTACCAACGGGTGCAACTTAAGAAGAGGGATGCATTGATGTTAAAAATCGGCTGCTGTTGCTGGTGGTGGTGTTGTTGATAATGATGATGACTAAGCCCATTCAGCACTGCACAAGCATTTAGAAAAAGGGGGCTTTGTTGTTGGTTGCTGGTTGCTGAGGATGCTGCTGCTGATGGTGGAGGTGGTGGTGCCGGTGGTGGTGGTGCCGGTGGTGGTGGTGGTGATGATGACAGCAGTGGCAGTGTTGTAGACATCTTACCTCCTCCCCACCACCACTGAGCTATTTGGCTGCTTGTGGCTCCCCAAAAGGGGCTTGGAGGGGCCTCACAAGCAAAAAGCAAGCCATTTGCTGACTGACACCGCTATGTCAAAGTTTATTAGATTTAACGATGCATGATGACTCAAGAATGTATCAGAATGTTCCACACTGATGTGGAGATGAATAGGGGTGGTGCTGATGCTGGCTCTGTAGCTGTAGTTGCAGTAGTAGAAGTCTGCTGTAATGGGCAAATAACAACAGCAGTAGTAGTAGTAGTAGTAGTAGTAGTAGTAGTAGTAGTAGTGATGATGGTGGCTGTGATGTTACGCTAAGACCAACACTAAGTAGAACACCTTTCTAAACATCCATAACAGAAGTGGTGGTGGTGGTGGTGGTGATGGTAGTGGTGGTGGTGGTAGTAGTGGTGGTTGTTGTGGTTGTTGCTATTGATGTTGTTGTTGTGATGAGGGTGGTTGATGCTGCTGCTGATGGAACGCCCGCCATGTTGATACCGAGTTTTTAAAAAAAAAAAAAAGAGAAAAAGAAGAAAAAGAGAAAAAAGAGAAAAGAAAAAGTATATCGATGCCAGATGAAAGAGATTTTGGTTATCTGGTCGGCCACACTCTTACGGTCTTCCCCAAGTAGCAAAGTAGCAAAAGATGCAGGAAGAATTACCACTCATTGCTGCAGTTGAAGCAAAGCTGAGGATGAAAGCTACCCCAACAGGGCTGCAGGGATGATAAAGGATGGTGGTGGTTGTGGTGGTGGTGGTGGTTGTGGTGGAGACGACGACGACGACGACGACAACAACAGGTTCACCGCCTGAGGGCCTGATAGACTGTAAACATTTCCCTGGTAGAGAATTTTAAATTATCAACTTAGAATATGTAACTACAGTAATTGTCAGCACAAGGTACACCAGTTATTATTTTTTTTTAAATTAAAATTCATTAATTATAAATGAAGAAAAATAAACATTTAAAAAAAAAGAACACGAAACAAAACACTGAATATACACAAAAAAAATAGAATCAACACATGAAAAAAAAAAACAGACCCAGTATAAATATATACATATATCTGTATGAGTTATAAGGGTGGATGTTCTACAGGATAGCCATAGAACTTCAACTATTTTGGAATAATACAAGACCACAATTATATCAATCCCAATAATTCAAGTAGTACTTATTCTTAAACTTCTAAGAGGAAAAACGAGAGAATCGATTTGAATATAAATGGAATTGATCTAGAATCAAATACATGAAAACCTATTTGTTCAGGTGCACCAAATCCGTCAGCTGTTACACATCTGACAGGCTTTTTGCACAACTTTCATCAACCAGATTTTAATCACAGGTCTTTGATTAACCCAGAGTTAGGAGACATCTATTCAAAGTGCTGCACATTATGATTGAACCTGAAACTACATGGTCGCAAAGCAAACATGAAGAGTATACACCCATGCTTGCTCATGAATTTTATATATATATATATATATATACTAGCTGGCCCTGTGCCATCAAAAAGGACAGCTAATTGTAGTATTTTATATATAAATATGGATGGTAAAGTTATCTAGTGGTTGTCTTTTGAGATGTGACATCAATCATCGTTTGTTACAGAAAGAATGCTGGTTCACACATACATTCACATACTTCCTCTGTACACATACACATATATACTCAGAGTTGAAACGCTGTTTGATTTTTCTTTTCAGCATTGAATGCTCACCATCTCACTGCCATTACACACACATACTCACAGATTTGAAACGCTCCTACTACCAGTTTGCTATCACCCCTTCTTTCCATCCTTATTCATTTATCACCCCCTCCCTTTCTCATTCATATGTTGTGACAGAGAAAAACACAAGAGTTTTTATTATAGTAGATATATATAAATTATGTGGTAAGGCTTCAACAAGTAGAATAGCACTTGATCAGCTAAGAGAATAAAGCTAACGTTATAATGAAAACCACAAGTCTAATGAAATACAGCTATCGAGGGTTTCATGGCTGAAACATTTCGCCATTTTGGAAGCTGGGACAGTTGCTGTGTGTGTGTGTGTGTGTGTGTGTGTGTGTCACTCCGACCCCACACAATCTGGCTGACAAACCACTCTTCAGCATCCCACTTTCGAACACCCACCTCCCTCAATCTGTCCCCAGTCATTACATAGCCCTTATGTTGTCAACATACACTATCAGGTCCCTATACACTATCCAGTCCCTGTACACCTCCCCATAAGTTGGATGTATGCTCTCCCCTACATCTTTTATCTCTCTCTCTTGCACTCCCCAACTGTGGTAGTAATTATGTCTTCTCTACTGCAGGACACTTATTTCTTTCCTTGTGTCCATACTCTTCTCACCACCTGACACAAAGCCACCTCCCTCAACACTATTCCTCACTTCAGTTGAGAGGGGTCTTGTTTTGCAAGTTACTTGATGCCTCGTAAAAAGCATCCAGTAGTCAGTAAAGGGGTTGGTGTTAGGAAGAGCATCCAGCCATAGAAGCCATGCCAAAGCAGATGGTAGACTTAGCACAGTCTTTTGACTTGCCAGCTCCTATCCATCCAACCCATGCTAGCATGAAAGGAGAATGTTAAATAAAGATGATGATTCTTAACTGCTATGTATATAATATGTTCCTAAATTTACATGCAGTTCTTATTAAATAAGAACTGCATGTAAATTTAGGAGCAACTAACAGAGGTTAATAAATAATGGATTAAATTAATATTTCCTTCGAAAAATTTGGTGTTTTAATGTGGCTATGTAACTGTCTAAGTAATGATTGCCACACAACATACTAGTATCTGCTAGTGGATCACGTGTAAAGATTATGTAATATATGTTATAAAAAGATAAAACATATCTGCTTTATTCTGCTCTCATGGCCTGAGTGGTTCAGAAATGAACTTTGCAAGCATGTGGTTTGAGGTTGCATGGCACCTTATGCAAGTGTTTTCTGCTGTAACCTCAGGCAAACAAATGCCTTGTGATTGAATTTGGAAGATGGAAACTGTACAAAACCTGTCATGTGTGTGTGTGTGTGCAAATGCTTACATCCTGCTTGCTTCGTATAAAAACACAGTTTGTCATTTCCTGTCAACAAATTGTCTGCAAGATTCTGCAATTTTGCCACCTTAATAATAATAAAATCAGCCATTAAACAATGAAGGTGACTCTGCTAACGTTAATGATCGTTAGATATATCTGTAATTACCTCTTTCCGACTTGGCAACAGTAAAGCACAAAAACAGAAGAGTCAAAGATACCCTGATACATGGATGCAAAAATATTAAAAAATACAGAAATGGATATTTAGCAACTGCTGTAATTTTGACAAAATATAAACACAAAACAAATAATACACCATATTCTAGATGGTGTCAATAACCTTTCTCTACTGTGACAGGAAAGTGACAACCAAACATATACATGACACCGAAGGTCAGTATTTAAACTAACCAGCAGTTTGTAGTTGTGATTGACAAGCTGGGTATAAACAATACTGAATAACACATCATAACCCACCTCAGTGTCTCTATTCTCACAGACAGAAGTATTTCTCAGGTGAATGGAGTTATAGGGCACTTGGATGAAGGCAATGCAATAGCTACAGCCAAGCTGAAACTCTGCAACTTTAAATTCCCAGTCAGTGTATATAATTATATACACGCACACACACAGAGTGGTACATACATACATTAGAATGTTCATTTCAAATGTCGTAGTATCACATCATCTGGTTGTATTGTAATTATGTCTACAAGCTACTTCTGCCTCAAGATTGCCTTTGGACCAAATATTCTACCCATGTTATGTTACCACCAATAACAATGATACAAATACTTCCTATTACGGTCACAAGGCCTGACATTCTGTGGGAGAGGGCTGGTCGATTACATCGACCCCAGTATTCAGCTAGTAATTATTTTATTGACCTCCAAAAGGATGAAAAGCTAAGTCAACTCAGAACATAGAAAGACAGAAGAAATACTGCTGAGAATTTTGTTAGGCACCCTAAAGATTCTGCTTTAATGTTACAATGATAATAATAATGATAATTAATAAATGCCCTGATGCAGTACCAGGCAGTGGCTTCCATGGCTTCTGATCTTAACTGATTGGAAGTGTTATCATGTGCATTGTTTGGGCTACAGCAAATATTCTGCTCAATACCACAGATTTGCTTGTCAGTTGTTTGACCTTAACCAGTGGAGCATGTCCCTCGGTGGCTGACGATATGTGCATCTCTGATCACTAGCAGAAGTAGTGGAGGAGCATCATAGCCATGTGTTGAGAGGAATTCTTTGAGGTTTGAATAATTCACCTCTGGAAACCTGGGTGTTTTGTTCAACATCCTTAACTAACCCTTATTCAGGGACCTTTTGAGTGAGATGGGCTACTCGGCCTGAAGAAAATTCTAACTGGGCCCCACCTGCAAGGTCATGTGCTGTTTATCTAGGTATGAGATCACCATGTTGTGCACATATGGTTGTGATGCATGTGCCTGATGTACCCTTATCAGACAGGTACTCATGAGGGTATATTGGGCTTCATATATTTTACCTCCTGTCACTTTAATAGCATGCACTGCTCTCTCACTCAATAATAATAATATTATTATTATTATGATAGATAAAGGAAAAAAAGGAAACCAAGATTATAGACATTGCAATATCTTGGGATGCACGTATAAGCGACAAAAAAACTAGAAAAAAATTAAAAGTACAGACTACTAAAAGATGAAATTGCAAGAACGTGGACTATGAGGACAGTGTCTGCCATCCCAGTAGTTGTAGGGGCACACGGAGCACTAGGAACCAAGTCCGAGAAATATGTCAGAGAAATCGGAATTGCTACGAGAGCAGAACAAACCCCAAAACTGCTCTGCTGGGTACAGCTAGGATTTTGAGATTGGTACTGAGATGTCGAATGTCTTCCATGATAATCAACAACCAAGTATCAGCGCTTATAATGTGCGAAAAGAGACCTGTGAGACCACTGACGAAAGGCAGCTGTCCGCTCTCACATAATCAACCAGAGCAAACAAGACTAAATGCACTGAGAAGTAAAACAATAATAATAATAATAATAATGGCTTCAAACTTTGGTACAAGGTCAGCAATTTCAAGGGACGGGGCTAGTTGATTACATCAACCCCACAACTCAACCGATACTTATTTTATCAAAGGATGAAAGGCAAAGTTGACCCTGGAAGAGTTTGAACTCAGAATGTAAAGACGGATGAAATGCCACTAAGCATTTTACCCAGTGTGCTAACAATTCTGTCAGCTCCAAATTTTGACACAAGGCCAGCAACTTTAGAGGAGTGGATAAGTCGATTAAATCAACCCAGTACTTGACTGGTACTTATTTCATTGACCTAGAAAGGATGAACGGCTAAGCTGATCTCAGCAGAATTTGAACTCAGAACATAGAAAGATAATAGAAATGCTGTTAAGTATTTCCCCTAACACCCTAATGACTCTGCCAGCATGCTGCCTTTGTAATGATTTCTTTTATGAGGTAACAGATGGTTAGGAGTAGGAACTACACAGAAACCAGGACTACAAAAAGCCCTGACATGAGCAATACTGAGCAGAGTAGAGTAGAAGTGGATAAATATGGATCAAACTATAAAAAGTCAAACAATCAAAGACATGGTTTCAATTACCTGTTAGCTAAAATAGAATATAACTGAAGTATGACACAGTCGGCAGTTTTATATGAAACTGGAAATTAGGCCAGCATAATGAAAATAACCCGAGACAAAAGAGATGGCGCACAAACCCGCTGCAAAAAAAGGTCTTAGGCAATGATGAAGAAATCATGCTCTCTTCTATGTTAATCATACAGACAAGGAGATTAATTATTTATTCCTCATAATTGCATAGTAAAAAACAAAAAACAGAAAGCTTCCTTAACATATCAATTTCAAATTGCAACAGTATATCTTTGTAAGAAATGGAGCGATAAAAAGAGACACATAACATCATAACCAAAATGCCTGTACTTACAAACGTACAGCAAATAAGACACAGTATACATCACAGATTATTCTCTTAAGAAAAAGATATAGTACATAAATAGGTCATAGAGATATGCTTTGTTAAGCAATGTCAACCTCGCATCTATAGATAGAATACCAGTCTATCACCAATATCCCCCCGACTCAGCACCCATTCTTGCCAACTAGACAGTTGAACAGACACTGCTAAAAATTTAAAAAATAGAATGCCTGCGAGTTATTTGAGCTCACAGTTTATGAACAGGTAATTCAATGCCTTATCCACTCGGCCATTTTATGTCTACTCCCTGCAAAACAAGATGGTTTTGTGATTCTTTCTAGTATGTATGTGCACATGCATGCGTACACACAATCATTTATCTATCTTGGTTTCAGAGTTATATGAACAAGCTTTATTTATATATTTAGTATACTATCTTCCTCTTTAGCTTACAAACATTTGGAGAGATTTTATCTGTCTATGTGTATATACATACATAATATATGTATGTATGTATGTATACACACATACTTCAACCTGTCTAAACTAGCCTTCCCTTCAGGTAGCATCAATGCCACTTCAGTTTGCCAAAGTACCAGCATGTTACTCGTGTGAATTTAATGTTATGAAAGAAGTAATAGGAGCTGGATATGCCAAAAGTGATCTGAGACAAACTAGAAGCACTTCACATTCCACACTAAAGGTGACAGCTTTCACAGAAGATAAGTAATCTTAACTAAATACAAGTAGAAACTACTGCTGCAATTTGTACATATAATGAAACAACTAAAGCACTTTGTGCATAGAGTTACACAACTTAGACAAATGTACTATGAACAATTACGTTCTAAAAGAAAATTTTAATCTAACATGCTATTATTACAATTATTAGTGGAAGGCATCACTCTGGTAGACTCATTACTGTGCTGGACAAAATACTTAGGAGCATTTCTTCCAGTTCTTCATGTTCTGATTTTAAATGCTGCATCCTTTCAGGGTCAATAAAATATGTACCAGTTCAGTGTTGCCGGCCAATATAATCAACTCAATCCTTGCCTTAAAATTACTGGCCTTATGTCAAAGCTGAAAATAATTGATAAATCAGCCGCTCTGAGCCAATATGGCATATCCATCATCATCATCATCATAATTTAGCATCCATTTTCCATGCAGGCATGGGTTAGATGGTTTGACTAAAACTGGCAAGGCAGAGAGCTGTACCAGGCTCCAGTCTGATTTTGGGTTAGTTCCTACAGCTGGATGCCCTTCCTAACGCCAACCACTCTAAGAGTGTAGTGGGTGCCTTTCACACGTCAAGTAACCACCACAGGTGTCTTTTACACGTCACCATTGTAGGTGCCTTTAACATGTCACCATCATGGGTGCCTTTTGTGTCACTGTGACAAGCACCTTTTATTTGGCACTGCGACAGTGCCTTTTCTATGTCACTAGCACAGTCCACGGCCTCTGCTGACTGTTAAAAATCCATGAAGGTCACATGTTTAGATAGACCCCAGTATTTCACTAGTACCTATTTTATTGAGTTTTTGAGAACAAAATAAAAAGTTTACTCAAGTTGACCTCAGACTATAACTGAATGCTATTTTGTACAATGTTTTAACAATTTTACTTCCCTCGTCTTTGCAATAATTTCTACAGAAATTTCATAAGGTAGTGAAATGGTAGTACCATATAGTATCAAACAGAATACCTCATCATATTTGTTTCAATTCTGTGTTCTGAGTTCAAATCCCACCATGATCAACTTTGCCTTTCATCTTTTCAAGGTTAATAAAAACGTACCAAACCAGGGAGGTTGATTGGTAGAATTGTAAGAACACTAGACCAGATGCCTTGCAGTATTTTTTTTTTTTTTTTTCTGGCTGTTTGCATTCTGAGTTCAAATCTTGCTGTGGCCTACTTGGGTGTAGATTTAATTTATTGCTGGTTTAATACCACCACCACCACCTAAAACCAAGTTCCTTTAGCGGAATTTATTCTGTTGCAAGCAATTGGGTTTAATACTTTGGTGGAAGGGAGAAAGGTATCCTCAAACCAATCTTGGGCATTGTTTTTCTGACCAACTAAAAGACAAAAAAAGAAGAGGCACAAGGCCAGAAACTTTTGGGAGAGGAAACGATCAACCCTAGCGACTGACCAATCCTTACTGACTACCGGAGAGGTAAAAAGCAAAAGTGGTCACATCCAGATTTGAATTCAGAACATAAAGGGCCAGAGCAAATACTGCTTAGCATTCTTTCTGACATTCTGCCAATCCAAAGGTTGCAAATAAGGGAAGGAGATTATTGATTAAAATGACAACTCATATTTATATTTTATTAATCCCAGAAGAAATGTTAAGGCCAAAATGGACGGTGGCAACTTTTTCAAATTCAGGGATGAAAGGTCGTAACCAAATACCCAAGGCATTTTGTCTATTTGCCAATTCTGCTAATCTACCAAGTTGTAGTTCTTTATCCCCAGGTTGGCTCTAACAGAGCAGCTAGGTAATCAAAAGTATAGCATTCATGATCATCCAGTTAATCCAGGATTACATTACCCTGGAGAGAAACATCCAACATCAGTAACAGTAGAACATGATATGAGAGAATTTCAACTGCTTCTTCCAACAGGGCAAACAACAGGGGCTCCTTTGATGATGTTTTTGTTGCAGAGTAGATCTATCGCATATCCATTTAATCCTAGAAAACAGCAGCAGCCTAAGGGCTCCCTGTGGTTCAGAAAGGATTAGCTTTTTAAAAAACACACATTACAGTTGGGGTGATGCATATGAAAGGTTTTACTTTTTTTACTTTTTATTTGCTAATCACTGGATTGCAGTCGTGCTGGGGCACCACCTTCAAGGGTTTAGTTAAATAAATCAACTGCAGTACACATTCTTTTAATCCTTCTACTTATTCTATCAATGTCTTTTGCTGAACTACTAGGTTACGGGGATATAAACCAACACTGGCTGGCAAGTGTTGTGGAGAACAAACACAAATAAGTATAAATTTCGCGTGCCAGGCAGCGGAACAGAACCCAAGGTCATATGGTTGGGAAGCAAGCATTTTAACCACACAGCTACAGCATGTGAAAAGGAGAGAGAAAAGCAGGGTTAAGTTAACAGTTAGAAATAGTCGCATCAAACAACCATATTGAGAGAGCTGTACCAGCTTTTACATGACAGGAATAACAATGTAGTAATCGTGGTAATTGCTGTCCGAGGTCAACGCTGAGTACAACCATGAACGAAATCATTTTCGGCTATGACTTATTCCGTCATTTTAGAAACGCACACACAACTTTGCTGCTAGTAGCAGTCGTCGTCGTCCGACATCACTAACAATACTCCCCCGCCAAAGAAAATGAAGGTGAGACATAATAATCTGGGACATATATGCCTTGAGTATTAGAGATATATGGCGAATAGCAGTTTATAACTAACTGGGAATGAAAATCAGGTGCCAAACGTGTTGTTGCAGTAGTGGGTGGCAATGGCGGTGATAGTGGTGTAACAACCTTGATTTTATTATAATTTACACAGTACGATTAATCCGTCTCTAACCTTAAGAGATGTAAACAGATTAAAGAGAGACTAGATAGACGTAGGAGTTATGTTCGAGGCATTGACCATCAAAAAGAGAGAAAGACTAGATTAAAGAAAAAGCAGTAGCAAGAGGAGAGAAAGAGAAGCAAAAGAAAGACGGAAAGGGAGAAAATAAAACAGCGGAGAAAGAGAGAGAGTGAGTGATAAAAAGAGATAGGATGAAGGGGAGAAAGAAAGAAAAGTAGAGGAAAGGTGCAAAAAGAAAAAGGAAAGCGTAGAAATTAAGGGAAAAGAAAAAAGAAAGGAACAATAAAAATAGTAAAAGAGAAAGAGACAGAGAGGTCAAGAAACATGCAAATAACTCCAACATTGAAACGGGAGATTAAAACACTAGTAAACGTGTCCGCGATGTATTTATAGATGTAATTAATAGAATATTAAGTTACTCTTTAAGAAAATAAAATGTATGTATACGTGGGTATAAGGGTGTTATAGAAAAACATACGAGATAAAAAGTTATATATATATAACACAATATGTTTAATTTAACTCTAATTTAATCTTGAATTTCTTATTAAGGAATAACTCGGGTTTAGATGAACCGAGACAGATTTTATATAAGATTTTCTAACAGATACAAGGCCTCAAATTTGGGGGAGGTGGTTATTTATAGCCGATGAGACTCACAGTACTCATTTGGTATTTATTTTGCCAACCTCAGATTTAACACACACACACACACATACAAGAAGTCACACTAAAACTGCTGATCAGCTCTCCGTAAAATAACCTAATTATACCTCGTGTAACAAAATATCACAATATCACCAGTATTTTACATTGCTGAAGAGAGAAAGAGATGGATTTAATATGAATATTTCAGAGAAAAAATGATCACATGTATAGTTTCCCCCATCATCAACACTATAGAACCTCGTGGCGCCCATACCGATATGAAGGCATTGCAAACAAGCGGTAACAACTGATGAAATCCGTAGTCCTCGCGACAGGGAGAGAGAAATGGTAGTGATAAAGCAGCTTATAATCACACCTAATACTACCAAACGGTTATCAAAATTTGTGGATTCAAGACAAAATTCAGGATATTGTTTCTAGCTTTATCATCACACACTGTCACCAAAAACGACTCCGCCCCACAAGCGCGCGCATTATATATATATATATATATATAGTTTTTATCCCTAATATTATATCTATATATAAGGAAGGATTTATCCATCACATATACTTCTCATT
>NC_068987.1:103959658-103969070 GCF_001194135.2 Octopus bimaculoides
TTTAACGATCCCGAAAAGATGAAAGGCAAACCTCGGAGAGATTTTATGAAGATAATTATAATAATAACGGTTTCAAATCTTGGCACAAGGCCAGCAAGTTCGGAGGAGGGGTATAAGTACCAGTGATCAACTGGTACTTATTTTATTGATCCGGAAAGGATGAAAGGCAAAGTTGACATCGACGAGATTTGAATATGATGATGATGGTAAAAATAATAATAATAATAATTCTTAAGCACAAGGCCTGAATTTTTTGTGGGGTGGGAGGCTAGTCGATTACATCGACCCCAGGGCGCAACTGGTATTTATTTCATAGACCACGAAAGGATGAAAGGCAAAGCCGATCTTGGCGGAATTTGAACCCAGAACGTACGGAGGGACGAAATGCTGCTAAGCATGAAATGGAATCGATTTATTTTTACCATTTATGACTAGTATTTATTCTACGGCGATCTTTCGTTTTGACTCGCCTATTCTAACCCTGGAATGGATGAAGGCAATGCCGAATGTCCTAGGTCAGAATCTAACTCTTACGTTTACGCATTCGATAAGTCCTTGTGGAAATTAATTTATTCCATGATAGTCGATTCAGACGAATGGCCGCTCATTTGAGATTAACTTTACCCAATAGGCATATACTAAAAACAAAGGAAAACAATGCTGCCCCAAATTCTCTAGCGCGCATACAGCACATGACATATGTTAGAGGAAGGAAGGTCACAGACAGGGATTTAACAAAACGATAGGATCTTATTAAATTTCTTTCAACCATGTGGAGAATTTCAAATGTTTGTCCCATTATTTTTTTTTAAACGTAAGTTTTGCATGCTGATGCACGTTTGGCTAAAATTCCATAACTTTAAATACTTGTGACGTCTTTATTAATTTCAAAACAAAAAGCGAAATGAATGCTTTGTTGTCATCGGCAGAACTACAATCAAAACTACATTTTTAAAAACAACATGGTAAAAATTTGAAAAACTTCAAGAGGTTGGAAGAGATGTAACAAGATCCAACCGCTATCAATGGCAAGTGGAAAGAAAAAGTGATGGCAAATGTTTCACATGGGTTATGGCAAGTAAAAATAGATCTCTACTCTAGATTTCAACAAGTTAGCCTGTCGTAAGATATTAAACCATTCAAACTCAAAACCTCATTACTTCTTATGAAGTTGTAGATACTCTTAAAGAATCTTTCTGTACTATACAGTTTTTTTAAATGTAATTCTACTCACATCTAGAAAGCTTTCATAGCAATACTAAATGGACTACACTATGTGGCTGATATTTTTATTTTCTTTATAATTAATCAACCCCGGAAGGATAACAGCTAAAGCTAAATTCGAATTCAATCTACGAAGAACAGTAACTAAACACCGCGGGTAATTTGTCCAGCATTTCAATACATAACTTCGTAATTTAGGCACAAGGCCAGCAATGTTGAAGGGAGATTGATCGACCTTAGTATTTCACTGGTATTTAATATCGACGCCAGAAGGGATGAAAGATACTGTTGACCTCGGCAGTATTTTGGCCTCAGGACCTAAAGACTCGGAACGAGTGCCGTAGGGCACTTTTTCCAACGCTCTAACGATTCTCATTCACAAGTTTATTAGTTTCGTTGTTTTGCTGGAGACGTGCAAAGCCATTAATTAGTCCCCAGCGTATAATTTAATTGTGTGTGTGTGTGTGTCACGTGACCCACTCACGCTGCAGTTATACTATTACCACTACTGCTACTACCAACACGGTACAGACACGTGTAACCTGCAAAGGAAGGAAGGGGGATACACAATGTATTTAGCACAGAGTAAAAACGAGCAACGTGGTGTGTTAGGCGGCAGAATTATAAGAGAAGAGAGAATTCACGAAGGGACAGTTAACACTCGTGTACCTTTAACTAATAATTTTCCCATAGTACAATGTCCTGGCTGTCATTTAGCTCCTAGTTCGTTCCAGCAATGACCACTACAATTTTTTTTTAGACAGAAGGACTTGCTTGATTTTGCTATCTAGCCGGTTGAGCTATCAACCAGAAGCCTTCTTTAGCTCCTGGCTTTTGTTTAACGGCAGGCCAATCCTAATTGAAAACCGTGTGTAATAAAGGCATTTAGCTGTAACCACATCATAATTTCGAGGGTATCCAAGATGGTCGTTTATGCTCTTTCCTAGTTGAAGAACGAAACTAAAGCCATGCTAGAATACTGCCTTCAGAGGTTACTGGTCGAATATATCGATCCTACAACCAATTGCAGTGTGGTACTTACTTTATCGATCCCAAGCGAATAGCTAACGCAAAGAGACGCAACACGATGCAGTTTAATGTCGCTATACATGAAATTCAGTCTCACACACAAAACTAAAATGCGCAAAGTGTTGTTCAAATGTATTGCCAGTGGCACATATTTGAACAACGAAGGCAAATAGCGGTATAGTAAATAGCAGAAAAAGATCGATTTTTGAGTTATTGAAATTATCTCTGCTCCAAGAGAAGGGGGACTGATCACTTGCTAGCAAATGCCACTAGCTCCAGATTAAAAAAATATTCTCTAAAACTGATATGCCTTTAAGAAAAAGACTGTCAGTCAGAAGACAAGAGAACAGCTGTGAATGCATGTTTCTCCTTCAATAGGCATCCTCAATACAACAACTGTCCTACATCATTTTCAACAGAACGAGACACTTAGATATATACAAAAAGAATACAACACACTTTACAGTCACATAAATATACATACATGTATACATATATATATATATATATAACTTCAAACTCATTGGCTTTAACAATAATGGTGTTAGAGAAATGTGTGTGCAGAGATGCATCTCTGAACACAAACACATCCACATAATATCCTTAGAGGGAGAAAGGGGACAAAAATAGTCCAAATGAAGGCAGATAAGTTCTTGAGAAGACCAAGACATAATAGAAAATTTGCAGTTACTACTGCATGAAATTTCAATAGCATTCATACCACTAGAACCCAATCCATTGAATATCATTTGAAAACCATAGGAAAACAACTTCCATCTCCAGACAAGTGAAGGGAAAATAGAGCACATCTTTTAGTACATGAATTTATAAACTTCTTTCTTACTGGCTGGGTGCATCAATTTGACAAATCAGAACTGGCATCAATGGAAACTCCGATTGGAGTTCAACTATGTACACATGTTAGTCACATAATATTTTACAAAACATTTCCTTTATAGAATTGAGCCAGGCGGCTGGAACTGGGCTGTTAGCTGTATGTTTGACATATCTGGGTCTTTTCACCAGTTGTCATCACATGCCAGGTACAACCTCAGATTTAACAGTCAATGGCTTACCAAAACGGTGACTAACTTGATTCAGAATAAAGTTTAATTTTTTCCTATGGCTAATAGTGTTGTATCACTCAACTCTATACACTCTTTCCCCTTTCCATTAGTAACCTAGGCACAACTCCCACCTCCCTCTTACTTTACCTCTTTCTCTCTTCTGAAGTAGGTAATTGAATTTCAATGTGAATGAAGGTAAATGTAAAGGAAACAACATTGACCATACAACAGAGAAGTGGATTGGGGATGAAGATGAGAGAGGCATATATGACCCTTAGATGCCTTCCCAGAACAATGAGTGTCCCAGTTGAGATAATGCATGACAATAATTTACCATGTCCTTATGTAATACCTAGTATCTAATACTTCTGGGTGAGATACTTCACCCTACATTCATCCCAACTAACTGAGATGTAAACATAAAAAAAAGAGTTAGCAATAGCTCCTTGTAGATAGACATGCATTAGACCAGTCTTAGTCAAGGACAACAGGATCAACTTCAGAAGGATTGATAAACAGAAGCATGAATGAAGATCAATTCAAAACATTAATATGTATATGAGTGAACCAGTCAAAACGATAGTATTCCGAGTACAAACAACACACACACACACACAATTGGTCAATGAAGTAAACATGCTATTAGAATGGCATAGTGCTTTGACTAGATTCTAATTAGGTAGAAACTGTCAAGAAAGAACAAAGAGTTTCTTCAAATCAAGCATTTCAATTCTTGATGCTTCAAGCATGTTGAGCCATATCCAGCTTTTAAGATCAAAGTAATCTGCTGTTATTGACAAATGAAGGTCTTAGATTAAATCCTTGATAATTTAGTGCTAATATTTTCTACAAATGTTCTATCCACTTTATCTTGACCAGAAAGGCAGATTCCTTGAGGAAAGAAGAGGAATTTTTTTTTCATTTCTTTTAGATACAATTTCTATCAAAGGGACCTTTTCTTACTACACTCAACATCTTCCCCAGCACTATTTCATCTACTGCAACTCTAGGGATACCCTTGGTTTGCCTACTGATACCTAACTGCTTCCAAAGAACATTTACCAATGTATGCTATTGTACAAGTGAGGCATGTACTCCTAAAATGCATATTAACTATGGAGTGGATAGAGGGGAGGTAAAGGTTAACAGAAAGTGGATCAACAAAAATATATAAAAGTACAAATAAGTAAAATCTATAATATAGTTCTCTGTGTTAAAATAATTTAACTTTTATTTCTTTCTCCACAGAATAATTCTAAAATGTCACCCAATATTTCTGGTTTTTCCTGTCTTTCTTATGTATAAAACTTCAGCATAGCAGAACCAACACATATACACTGCATCAGAATATATAATAAGGTAATATAATATACACACTCACACACACACACACACACTACCAAAATCACACACAGCACAAATACCAATAAGTCCGATCAGTGGAAACATCTTCATTGAAATTTACCAAAAGCATAATGGCAAAAACATGAAATAAATAAATTTCTCTGCAGAGTTTGTATTCAATTATATTTACCATAACAAACAATATTTAAACATACAATTATTAAGCAAAAAAAAAAAAAAAAAAAAAAAAAAGCAAGAATAATAAACAGAAGAAAAAAAATCATGTATTTTCCTTAAAAACTAGGCAAACTAACACATTCTCTAGTTAATCATTATTAGAATCAGAAGAAATAAAATACATGCCATTTTGTTTATAATTTCTTTTGTATGGAAACTTTTGGTCACATTGTACATACACACACATACATGTTTTACTAACATTCTTCTCACACACACACACACATGTATGTGTATACACATAATACATAGTGTGGATGTGTATGTATGCATGTATGTGTGCATATATATATATATATATATATATACATACACACAAACAAATGTGTATAGATGTAATAATGTGCGCTTTTATTTATATATACATACATTTATGTGAATATACGTAATACTTACAGTATGCCTATTTCATATATATATATATACACGCGTGTGTGCATGTATACATATATGTATATACACACACACACACACAAACATAGGCAGGGTGATCAAAAAGTAATTGTGCAGTTAAACTTATATACTTACATTATTTCTGTCTTTATGAACAATTAAAATAATTGTTGCTTGCACACACACATATATATATATATTGAAAGCAATATTAAGCAAGCAAATTCAAAGCTAATCTGCAGAGTACTAAATACTTTTCATTAATAGCTGAATAATCAATCCTTCAGCTATTAATATCACAAACAGACATGTTTTACAACTAAAAAAATCTTTATTTCTATTGTATACCTGTTATTAAACATATATTTTCATTAACTGACATAAAAAAAAAATTATTTGCAATGTACACACTGACATTTTGATCACAGAAATATTCTATTCATATATATGATTATATATATATATATGTTTACCTTTCTTCTTAATCTCAAACCAACAAATTATTAAAACATTAAAAAAATTCCACACAAAGAATAAGGAACAAAACACAATTTATACACATCATCAACATCAACAAGAACAAAAGAAATAGAATACATACACAAATGATCCAGGAGTTGTTTTTAGTTTAATGTTGTTTGTTGTTGATGATGATGATGATGTTGTTTTAGTTAAAGTTGCATGATGTAGCTGTTGCTGCTGTTACGCTTGACAAAGTGCTGCTGTTGCTGCTGCTGCTGTTGCTGCAGATATCACCTCTATCTACTGGGGGCTGAATCAGTCGCTGCTGCAGTTGTTACTGTCTACAGGAAGCTGAAACAGTTGGTGCTGCTGCTGCTGTTGTTGTTGGTGGTGGTGTTGGTGGTGTTGGTG
This sequence comes from Octopus bimaculoides, assembly GCF_001194135.2. Taxonomy (NCBI): domain Eukaryota; kingdom Metazoa; phylum Mollusca; class Cephalopoda; order Octopoda; family Octopodidae; genus Octopus; species Octopus bimaculoides. The sequence goes on from NC_068987.1 coordinate 103,965,826, forward strand.
GTGGTGGCGGTGGTGGTGTTGGTATTGATGTTGGTGTTGCTACTGTCTATCAAGGGTGCTGGATCAGTTGGTGCTGCAGCTGTTGCTGTATTTTAGGAAAAAAAAAAAAAAGTTGGCGATGCTGCTGTCGTCACATTTCAGCCCAGAGTACTGAATCAGTTGGTGATGGTGATGCTGCTGCCAATTAGTTCTGCTTGTATAGGAATGAATTGTGCTGTTGCTCGAATATACAACAGTTATGACAATGGGTTTTGTTGTGGCTGCTACAGCTCCTTTTATTTACCATTGTATCACTGTTCTTGAGATTACAGTTGCTCATCTGATATTGAGAAAGGAGGAGGAGGAGGAGTTGATGCCAGGTGATATTAATAAGGTCGCTGCTGTATAATTATTAATTATCAGTTGATGCTGAAGACGATGGTCGATGGGCTTGCCCAGTTCTTTCTCTCTCTTTTCTCACCAGAAATGAGATTCAAAATAGATTTAATTCTTTCATGATTATTTATCAAATTGAGTATACATCTACAAATCTCTTGCCCATTCAGTTCAGCTGCTTCTGTGAGAAGAGGAGAGATGATAAATATTTCCATCTGCAGTTTTGGCGATGACAATAGTAGTGATGTATATTTTCTTGGAGTGGGAAGAATTAGATATAAGCAATCAAATCTGCTTCATCAAAACCACCAATGTTACTGGTATACAGAAGATTCTTTATCACTGAGGAAGGAGGCGAAGGAAAACAAGAACTCAATCTTGCCAAGAGTAGAATAGGAGAATGAATCAAATGTTGCAAAACTGAATCTAGAATGTGAGAATACAGCTTTCTATCATTTGTTTGTGTCAAAACCAGCTTTCATAATATTAATTATTATGAGCTATGAAGCATTACAGTTACTTGCTCAAAAGAAATGGTAGGAGACCGTGACATTTAAGAACTTCATTGAAGTTATTAAAAACCATAGTAAGTAGATGAAATGGTTTCAAACTGAAATCCAGTCTCTCTCTTCTGATACCTAGTGTTGCACAATGGCTGTTTACAAAGCAGGAGTCTTTTTTTTTTTCTAGCTTCTTTTGACAAATAACAAATGAATAGCAGAACCATTAATAACATGAAAAGTTTTGGTATTTCAAAATGGCCATTATTGAAGAAATTTCAATGTTCCAAATCAAGTATCAAGACAATGTTATAGGATATTCTCATGAACATTTGCCTCCAGTCTCTCTCATCACAATAATAATATTGATAAAGTTCAGCATGAGGTGCAATTTATTTCTTTATGAACAATCAAGAATCTTTGGCCACATTTTCAGCACCATGGTTTAATCCAGTGATAGTGTCATCCATTCTAAAGGAAGGAAGGACTGACTCAGAAAGATTTATTAACTAACACACAATAAAATAAACAAGACAGCAAATTTGACACCAAATATGCTCTCTCACACACACACACACACGTCTGGTGCTTCAGCCTGTCAATACATAGATATCAAGGATGAAAAATAGTCCTCGAACTGTAGAATAATGATTATTATGAAAGTTCTTGTAGATGCAGACTTATTTGATGACTTTCACACATACATGAGGTTTCATCTTGAGTGAGGAGAATTCTCCCTCGCTTTCCCTGTTTAGGCTCTGTTGATGTGATTTTCAGCTGACATTGAACTGCTATCCTGCATCGATAAGAGGAGTTGTCATGAACAAATAAACAGGCAAGACCAAAACAAAAAAAAAAGGCTCTCTTGCATGTGAGACTGCATCTTGATAACACTGCTTTTCTTTTCCATAGTTTCACTGCATATAAGGTAGTTTCCAAAACGGAGCAGACCCATTCAAACGTTGTTGCTCCTGTTCAAATTGATGGTATTTAGGTCAACAGAGGTAGGATAGGGGTGTTAAAGGTTCAGATCAAACATACATTTTAATAAACAGAGAATATTCTGACTTTCAGGGAAATGCGTTGGTAATATTTGGAGTGGTGACAGTGGCACAGATCTTGGAGGAAAAGGACATTGTTAGTGAAAAAAGGAAGGTTACTTGCTAAAAGGTGAAAGAGTATAGTAGGAGAAATAATTGCATATCTGTCGGATTAAAGAAGTTTCAACAGCTTATTGTTTTCATGAGCGTCTTAAAAAAGGACCAACGATACCACAAAGCCAACTTTATTGTGTAGAGAGAAGAGAGGGAAAAATCAGATGGAAATTAATGTGGTATGATAATCAGCTCTTGATGATTAGCAAACAATGAATATTTCTAGGAGTGAGAGAGGAAAGGTGACAAATTATTTTCCAAACCAGCTGCTGGCACTATATTGAAGGAGCTAATTTCCTTTCCCTTGTACATTGAATTGTACACCTGTTTTTAAACTGGTACTTATTTTATCATCTCTGCACTCAGAGGTAAGAGAGTAGTGGTGCATAGAGAAAATCTAAAATAAATTCAGCCCATGGCTGGATGAGAACCTAAAATAGTGAGATTAAAAATAACAAAAAAAAATTAAAACAATAATAAACCTACGTTTGAACCCCCTTCCAATTAATGAGCGACCTGCACATAACTGAACACTAATACAGACTAACTTTTCTTTATTATTCTTAACACAGACATGAAATTACCTGACCTATTGCCTTGATGGGTACTGGGGTGAGTGCGGAGTAGCAGAGCGGAAGGGTTATTTATATAGGTCAGAGAACTGACTGAGATGTAGTGACAGTCAACAGTTGATAAGCAGCAACCAACCAATCACGAAACACAGCAACCTCCGCGCCAGAAAAAAAAAAACGGAGAGAAGGAGGTGGAGACCCGATTTCAATATTATACCCCACATTCTAAGCAAAAGAAAAAGAGGTGGTAGGCTGGGTTGGGTCGGGCTGATGATACAGAAAAACTGATTTTTGCTAAAATAGGAGATTCTAATTTACTTGTAAGACACACTTCAGAAACACAGGACAAGAGTAGTAGTAGTAGCAGCAGCAGCAGTAGTAGTAGTAGTAGTGGCGGCAGCAACTAAATTCAATTGTAAACAGATTTTCTAGCCCTCTCCTCAGACACATTCAGCGCCATAGTTCTTTTTTTTTTTTTCCAATTAATGTGAAACATAGGGATGTCTATTGTTAGATAAATATCCATTACTTTAATAACAATACCTAATTAATATGATTAAAAACTACTGCTAAGCTTTTAAACTGATGTCTGGTTATACGTATATGCATGCACACACACACACTATATATATATATATATATAT
>NC_068987.1:103969565-103970781 GCF_001194135.2 Octopus bimaculoides
TATATATATATATATATATATATATATATATTGATAGATAGATATTTGTATCCTAGACACTGAAAATCAGTTTGTACATATTTACAAATGTAGTTGGATGTGTGTGTCTGTATATATATATATAATACACACACACACGTCCATAACACTCATACACGTATATGCGCATAAGGGTAATTTGTAACGTATATACTACGTAAAGGTAATTTGTAAGATAACTTTAGAATATCTGTTGGCTGTTCCTTTCCAATTTACTTCAGCAATGAAGCATAGGGCTACAAATCTGTAAGGGAGAATGTAGGTAAAGTCAATGAAATTAACTCCACTATTTATTAATATTTCATCAAGGAAGGTTGAAAGGTAAAGTCGACCCTAGCGTGATTTGAACTTGGGCCCGTAGGACAGAAACTAAGAATACTGGGGACACGGGCGGGGGGGGGCTAAATTTGACGTTCTATATCTGAAGCTTCACCACCCTCATATATTAAATTTGGCCACATATCTATAGGGAAGAAGTAATCGATTTAATCGATTCAAATATATGACAGAGACTTATGTTGGCGACCCTCTATCAAAAGGAAGAAAGATAAAGTTGCCTGTAATTTGTGTGAGAATTGAAATACGTACCAAAGCAGCCCGGCACTCTAACCATTTCTCCGACCCCACAGCTCTCTTAAGACAACGATAATGATAATTATTATATTGGCACAAGGTTACAAATATTTGGAGGAAGATTTCTGACGCGTATTTATCTCAACATAATGACAGTTATTGTTTAGCCCCCAGATCAACTCTGAACTAGTAGAGCAGCCCTTACGTAGCCTTATGTAAATGAAAACGGCAAAGGTGATTGCATGACATTCATGCCTTTCTCAAGGACATCAGCATTGTTAAGCGATGTGACATGGCTACAACTACTGGGTGGGTGAAATAGAATGAGCACGCTGTGATGTTCATGCATTGCTAAAGTGCCATCAGCAGCAAATGTGAAGCGATTCCAACGAGAGAATAGCAAACATACTTGAGTACTTCGAACTCGGGCGAGCTGGCAGTGCTCTAGTTTTCGATTCTCGGTTGATGCAAAAATACTTTATACTTCACTTAGGCTGTAAATGTACTAAAGAATGAAATGAACGTCACAACACTGTAAGGATAATATGAAGGACTATGAGAACTCCGTTACACTCCCACTACAAAAAAAAAAAAAAAAAAAAAA
>NC_068987.1:103972376-103973894 GCF_001194135.2 Octopus bimaculoides
AAAAAAAAAAAATCGAAAATAACAGTCTTATTCTTTTGGGATCTAAAATAAGGAATTTACAAATACATCTAATTAGATGCTACATAGAACAAGATTTGATCAGTGACGGCAATTTTTTTTTTTTCCGTCAATTTAGATAATGTACGATTTTCAAAAATATGCCTTTTTTCCCCCTTTTTTTCGGGGGGTTAGTGAATAAAAAATAAAATGAGACAAGTGTTAGACCTTCACACACATGAAACGTGTTGTTTGGCTTGGCTTCTTATCTTACAGGAGAATCGACACCAGACACACACACACACACACACACACGCAGCGGGTTAGAATTTAGTGCAGAGAGAAAGAAAAGAGATATATATATAAAAAAAAAATATTCAAACAAACGGAGATCTGGCGCTTTTCGAATTCTCCTTCGATTATTATCCGTCCTTCAATGTTCTTGCTCGTCTGTTCCACTCAGCAGTTACTTCCAACAAGTTCCACCTCAGTGTATGTAACAAATGCCCTATTATTTTGGGGGCTTGCTGTTCTCTTCTGTTTTCCTTTTTTTCTTTTCTTTTTTTTCCTGTCTATATGGTTCCCTTTTAAAGAGAAGTAAAAATTCTCAACGATTCTTTTGTACGGAGTAAAGTCGGTTAAAATAGAGACAGAGGCGGAGAAAGGATATATATATATATATATTATATATTCCTGTGTGGTTACCACCGTCTCTTTTTCTGGCCCTGTTACGTGCTCCCCTACAAATATGATATATATACCAGTCACAATGAAATAAGTATCATACAACGACCAACTCCTTGCATATAATGATGGCTGCCTATTGCAAACATCACACACACTTATTTATACTTCCTGTTTTGTTTTGTTTTTCGTTTTTGTCCTATTGCTACTTCCGTTCTTTCTCCTTACTGCTATCCAAATCCATTTCCGCCCACGCCGACTGATTTAGCATCGGATTACCTCCTCTTTAATAATTCCGCAGTTAATACAATTATCATACATGTTCAACACATACATATAATTATAAATAAATAAATATATATATATATATATATATATATGTTAAATCTCTGAACGAGGTATAAACAGTAACTGCTCGACAACGTGAAGTATATTTGCCACTTAAATGCGGCTAAACCCTAAGGGTGAATGTTACTGTAGCTTTTAGCCCCCTGGAGGAGATGTTCTCCTAGGGCTAAAAGCAACAGTAACATTCACCCTTAGGGTTTAGCCGCATTTCAGTGGCAAATATACTTCACGTTAAATATATATATGTATATATAATACAAATAATATATGAGTATATGCGTATATACGTACATGTATGTACATCTACATGTATATATAGATGCATATCTGGGTACAGGACGTAGCAAAAAAACGTAATATATATATATATACATATATATATACATATATATATATACATATATATATATATATATGTAATTTGCTCAGTGCCAATACACGAAACTCTCATCCCTTGTGTCACTTTGTAAACTCTGTCTATAATTAATA
>NC_068987.1:103974818-103981653 GCF_001194135.2 Octopus bimaculoides
ATACATATATATATACATATATATATACATATATATATATATATATACATATATATATACATATATATATACATATATATATATATATATATGTAATTTGCTCAGTGCCAATGCACGAAACTCTCATCCCTTGTGTCACTTTGTAAACTCTGTCTATAATTAATAATAAAAATATATATATATTCATGTTAGGAGTTCTATTTTTTTTTACATTACCAAACCTTATAATTATATATATATATATATATGTGTGTGTGTGTGTGTGTGTGTGTGTGTGTGTGTGTGTATGTATATATATACAAGACACATCGCATTTGATCATATGTAAGATATATATATATATATACACGAAATAATTTTGTTCTTTTGTATTACCAAGAAATTCGTTCTGTTAAAAAACAATATTACATTTTTTTTTTTTCGAAATGCATTGCTTCAAAATTTGTTACCCGTCCATAGATTTTTAAACATTTTGTTTGTGATACGGAGTTGGAAATGCTGATAAAAGTGTCCAAGGAGAGGGAAGATGGCAAACAAAAACAAGTCGCATTTCATTTAAATGCCATAAATAATAGTTTGAGTTATTAAACAGAATTTGAAGTCGCTTATTAACTTATAATACAAAACACTGAGAAAACATTTTATCTTTCCCGTATGAAAGCAACAAATTTTTATTCAATATCTTGAGAAAATGAAATAGAAGTATTAAATCAAATGTTTATTGAAGTTTTTCTAAAGCTTCCTTTTTTTTTTAAGTTACTTGGCTTCTGTCCGATACAAATGATTTTTTCAACAATCGCTATACACTGAGTAATAACGCTTTCAGGGTTTCGATTCTCAGCTGAAGTTAGTAAGCACACGCACACATACGTATATGTGTGTGTATACAGATACAATACCGACTTTCCAGACAGTGATGGTCCGGAACTTCTTTTAATCGGCTCTAATTTAAGAGCAGGAACTTCAAATTCTCGCCGCCGCTGCCTGACCATTTTGCTGGTGGCCCTGTTTTACAGTATTAATATTAATAAACTTTTGTATCATTTATTCTCAAATATTAGTTTCAAACTCTGGCACAAGGCCAGCAATCTGGGGGAGGAGATAAATTGATTACATCGACTCCACTGCTCAACTGGTACTTATTTTGGTCAATATAAAGATCCTCACCAGGGAACAGGAAAAAAAATTAACCAGCCTGGTGGGATGTTAAATAAGTGTGGAAAACGATTATGAAAAAAAAAGAATGCACCCTGACGAACCTGGGAGGGGGGAGGAGACTTTCGTAAAATTCACAAGATCCGATTTTTCCGTCATAAATTCGGGTTCAGTGGATATACATTGATCTTTTGTTTTTTGTTTTTTTTTACGGAATCCCACGTTTTTGGTTATGTGAAAAATTTTTTTTCAAAATTTCATTATTTTATCGCAGTTTTGTGAGATTTGGCTGTTATTTCTAGCATGTAGAGAGCCTGCTTGAAGGCGTGAGGGAATTTTTGTTTTTTTACTTGTTGAAAAATTGAAATTTTACAAGAAGTTTTTTCAGAATCGTAATCTTCGTATTTTTCTACGTATTTCGCAAAAAAAAAAAAAAAAAAATCCGGAAAAAGTGAAAAGTGAAGGGAGTGGAGAATTGAAATTTTGAAAATGCGATTTTTGAAAATTTCTTTTTCCAGAATTGGATCCTCCACAACCCAAAACGTGGGATTCCGTAAAAGAAAAATCAATATATCCATTTTACCCGAAGTTATGACGGAAAAATCAGATCTCGCGAATTTTCCGAAAGTCCCCTCCCACCCCAGAGTCGTCAGCGCGCATTTTTTTTCCTATTCGTTTTCCATACAGTTGTTAACACCCCACTAGGCTGGTCAATTTTTTTTTATGGTTCCCGGCTGAAGGTCTTTATATTGACCCTTATTTGGGGCCATTTGAAAAACTTCATAGGAAAGATCAAGTTGTACCTCAGGCTTCCATATATCTATACTACTGTTATTTAGTACTCCTTTTATCTATGCTTTCATTTACATATGTGGAGGCGCAATAGCCCAGTGGTTAGGGCAGCGGACTCATGGTCATAGGACGTCGAGGGTTCCAGTTGATCCGATCAAAGGAACAGCCTGCTAGTGAAATTAACGTGCAAGCGGCTGAGCACTCCACAGACATGTGTACCCTTAACGTAGTTCTTGAGGATATTCAGCGTGACACAGTGTGACAAGGCTGACCCTTTGAATTACAGGCACAACAGAAACAGGAAGTAAGAGTGAGAGAAAGTTGTGGTGAAAGAGTACAGCAGGGTTTGCCACCATCCCCTGCCGGAGCCTCGTGGAGCTTTTAGGTGTTTTCGCTCAATAAACACTAACAATGCCCGGTCTGGGAATCGAAACTGCGATCCTATGACCGCGAGTCCATTGTCCTAACCACTGGGCCATTGCGCCTCCACATTTATTTACTAATATAATGGGATAGTGATATTTGCGTTTGTTTATATTCAGAAGTGATATAGCACTGTCAGATACCTTAATGTGTCAAGCTGCTCTGTTAGCTGACTTTCTTCCATATTCTTTAAACAATAACATTTATAAATGACCAGTTAATTTATTGATGCAGGTCGCTCTATAAAAGAAACATATACAGTAATTAATTAGAAAGCTTAATGCAACTATGGAAGATGTTGAAGGTTATAGATTATCCAGATATTGATTTGACATATTTGGAACACACATGTAGTAACAAAGGTGATAGTGTTATCACAGATATTGAGGGATAAATAGCCAAACTACACTGTGGTCAAAAACCTGGAGATCTTTCATTTCAAAAGACACCTTTTAAGAAAAATTGGGTTCAGCAGATTCAGGGTCCTTATCTTGCTGATATTAGCAACAACCAAAGCAACAAACCATTTCAACTACTTTTGTTTTCTCCTTTTTTACTTCTTTCAGTCATTAGACTGCAGCCATGCTGGAGCACTGCTTTAAAGAATTTTTTCTTTAGTTGAATGGATTGACCCCGGTTCTTATTATTTTTTTTCTTCTTTTAAACCTGGTACTTATTCTGTTAGTCTCTTTTTGCTGAACCACCAAATTATGGGGATGTCACCAAGCAGTAATGATGGACAAACACAGACACAAAAACACACTCACACATACACACACACATATATATATATATACAACAAGCTTCTTTCAGTTTCTGTCTACCAAATCCACTCACAAGGCTTTGGTCAGCACAAGATTATAGTAGAAAATATTTGCCCAAGGCACCACGCAGTGGGACTGAACCTGGAACCATGCGGTTGGGAAGCAAACTTCTTAGCACACAGCCACACCTGGTCAGAAAATTTTCTCAAACATACTTTTACCTCTCGACACCTGGCACAAAGCCCCTTCCCTCAGTTAAGAGAGGTCTAATCATGCAAGTTACTTGGTGACATCATTAACACCAAATGTAACAATAAAATTACTGAGTACACTTTGTAAAGTAGTTGATCTTAGAAAAGGCATCAAGCCACAGAAACCATGTCAAAGCAGACCTTGGAGATCAACACAGCCTTCTTGCTTGTCAGATCCTATCAAACTGTGGTGTATGTGTGTGTGTGGTGTATGCGTGCAAGTAGAAGTAATCGGCTTACCTTGTTTGCCTTCCTTTGCATGAGTCTGTCCTGCGGTATCTGATCCTTGCGGCTGGCCCGACCCGAAGAATGCTAGAAATAGCAGCTGCTTCTCCCAACACCTAGACGATCGCTTGGCACGTCCTCTCGTCACGACAACCCCGTTCGAAAAGGGCACGAAATCCCGATTGAGGCTCCCTCATCCCTTCTTGCTCTTCCGGTCAGTTCACGGTTCCGGTCAGCAGTCAGCTCCCCAGTTGCTGATGTCATACCACACAAACCATCCAAGCCATGCCAGTGTAAAAGACAAATGTTAAATGATGGTTATGATGATTGCTTGGCTCAAATTATCAGAGATTCAATCCAGAATTTTATGAATCATGTCTATAATATCCAACCATTGTTGTCAATGATGATCAAGGACATCGCATAGGAGAAGAAGATGGGTCACGGTGCATCTGGTTGTGGCCAATCAGACTGATGCAAACTTGGAAGGTTCTGCTGCAAGTTGGGCACTCCTGGACTTGCACAGCTTATGTTTTATTTGTGCTACTGTGGTCTTGTTCTATTCTTTGGAGGTGGCACCTCTGTTGATGCAGTTGTGTTAGGCACGGCGGTCCTGTGCTTGCATTTCCCAGATGTTGGAAATGCAGACACAAATTCATCAGCATAGTGTGTCAGTTTCATGACGTTATGCTCACTCAGGTGCTGGACAGTGGAAATTTTTCCATTACACTTCCAATCACTAACAGAGTCAAGCAGGGCTGTGTTCTCAAATCATATCTATAGGGAGAGCATATTACATATATGCATTTTTTTGTTTTTTACTGTCAAAGCAAAGACCTGTTGGGGCAAGCGAAAGCGAAATCGTGATGGCACCTGTACCAGTGGAGCACTAAGAGCACCGTCCGAGCGTGATCATTGCCAGAGCAACTGTCTGGCTTCCGTGCCGGTGGCACATAAATAGCACCAGCGTGATCATTACCAACATTGCCTTCCTGTCACTTGTGCCAGTGGAACATGAAAAGACATTCGAGCGAGATCGTTGCCAGTGCCGATGGACTGGCTCCTGTGCAGGTGGCACGTAAAATACACCATTTCAAGCATGGCCGTTGCCAGTACTGCCTGGCTGGCCTTCGTGCAGGTGCCATGTAAAAGCACCCACTACACTCTTGGAGTGGTTGGCGTTAGGAAGGGCATCCAGCTGTAGAAACTCTGCCAAATCAGATTGGAGCCTGGTGTAGCCATCTGGTTTCACCAGTCCTCAGTCAAATCGTCCAACCCATGCTAGCATGGAAAGCGGACGTCAAACGATGATGATGATGATGATGATGATGATGAGCAGACATTCACCATGACTGGTTTCCTTGATTAGAAGCATGTTGTTATTGCAGAAGATGCTTTTGCTGTCTACCAAAGGTCTTAATTCCATATCACAGCAGCTTCTGTAGGGAGTAACTACAAAAAGTTTTGCATAAGGCGCAGGCACAATTTCAGGTTCAGTCCCACTGCATGGTACCTTGGGCAAGTGTTTTCTACTATAGCCTCAGGTCAATCAAAGCCTTGTGAGTGGATTTGGTAGACGGAAACTGAAAGAAGTCCATCATGTGTGTGTGTATGTTTGTCTCTGTGTCTGTGTTAGTCCCCCACCACCACTTGACAACTGGTGTTGGTTTGTTCACATCCAGTAACTTCACAGTTCAGCAAAAAGAGACTGATGTAATAAGTACAGGGTTTAAAGAACAAAAAATAAGTACTGGGGTCGATTCATTCAACTAAAAAAATTCAAGGTGGTACCCCAGCATGGCTACAACCCAATGACTGGAACAGATAAAAGATAAGGAATACATTTTATAACATTCATGATTAACAAAGTTCATGCAAAGCAAATTTGTGAAAAAAGGCATTATTGTTTGTTTTAGCATCTGTTTTGTGATGATCAATACGACAATAGATTCTTCTGCCCTCACCCAAAAATGAACATAATGGACAAGGGCATGGCAATGTAAAAGAAATATGTATGTATAGAACTAAATGTATGTGTGCCATTTAGTTTGTGTTTGTCTCCCACATTCAATATTTGCAGGTGTAGAGTGGGAACATGGATAGAGGAAATAGTTCTAGAAGGATGACATTTTGGTTGGAAGTGTTGTTTATCAGTGGATAGTACAGAGCCTGCAAGATGGAGAATAACAATATGGTTTGATGAGCCTGGGTGGAATGTATTATATACAACTAATTTGTTCAGAGTGGTAGAGGCCATTATAGTAGCAACTGAATAGGAAGAGTGAGGAGGCTTCATGTGTGTGTCATCTAAGATGTGGGAACAATACTCCATAGTGAGTTCTTTTTGAGCTAAATGATGGCTATCAGAAACTTTGTCTTCATCATGGGAATTTGTGAGGCAGGACCAGGAAGGCTCGGGATGAGGTGGTGAAGCACAACCTCCGAACATTAGGCCTCACCGAGGCAATGACTTCTGACCAAGACCTTTGGAAATACGCTGTGCGTGAGAAGACCCGGCAAGCCATGTGAGACCAAAATCCAAGGCCTCTGCCTGGGATGTGGCCATCCCACTTTCGCATAACATTCCTTCCTTGGACACTAAACTCCGCTTGTGAAGACCTGTTGAGGCAAGTGAAATCGAAATCGAACTAAATCTGTAGACTGGCACCCATGCCAACGTCTCTTCATTCAATACTAAACTCGGCTTGCGAAGACCTGTTGGGGCAAGCGAAAACGAAATTGTGATGGAACCTGTACCAGTAGATCACTAAGAGCACCGTCCGAGCGTGATCATTGCCAGAGCACCAGCTGTCTGGCTTCCATGCTGGGGGCACGTAAATAACACCATTTGAGCGTGATCGTTACCAACGTCGCTCTCCTGACATTTGTGCCAGTGGCACGTGAAAAGACATTTGAGCAAGTTCGTTGCCAGTACCGCTGGACTGGCTCCTGTGCAGGTGGCACGTAAAATACACCATTTCGAGCATGGCCATTGCCAGTACCTCCTGACTGGCCTTCGTGCTGGTGGCACATAAAAGCCCCCACTACACTCTTGGAGTAGTTGGTGTTAGGAAGGGCATCCAGCTGTAGAAACTCTGCCAAATCAGATTGGAACCTGGTGTAGCCATCTGGGTCACCAGTCCTCAGTCAAATCGTCCAACCCATGCTAGCATGGAAAGCAGACGTTAAACGATGATGATGATGATGGTAGTCAAACTCCTCTTT